>NW_026606075.1:23745000-23962500 GCF_029834395.1 Sorex fumeus | reverse complement strand
GGAGTAGGTGACCCTATGACTGTGCTTCTAGAAACTTTAAGATGCCAACCTAGGGAAGTAAGGAAATTGCATTTTTCCTAGAAAACAATCCATAAAGGCCATCCATTAACTCTAAGTCTGGGTGACAAAACACTGAGTTTGGAAAAGAAGATTTTTCTGTACCACATACCATTAGCTTTCAACATCTTTTTATCTTATTCAACAACTTCATGATAAGTGGACAAGGGAATAAGCCCACAGGGCCCTCCTGGGGTCATGCCAAGCACAGACGCTACTTTGGAAAATAGCATCTCTCAGGAAGAGAATTCAAGGACTGGTTTATTTCGGAAAATAAAATTCATGTTAACACTCGAAAGAGCCCTCTTACCTTTGATCTACTTGTACAACTCTATAAGGTTGAGAGCTCCTGGCCAAGATGAGGCAAACACTACCCATTCAGAAGACAAGCAAGCATTGGTAACAGCAGGGCCAGTGGCTGTACCTTGGAGTTATCAAGGCTGGACAGTCCACCAACTCAGGGCATGGCCCGAGAGTTCTCTTAACTCTCTGCTACTGAACTGCCTGGTAGGAAATCCTCTAAGCATGTGTCTGTTGGTATAAGCTGAGCAACCAGGAGCTGACCTCGCAGGTGCCCTCAAGACAGTCTGGGAGAGTAAGGACAAGTCCAATAGCAAAGACAAGACATAAATCTGTTATGTAATGTGTGGCAGCTCCTTAGTTCCTGAACCCCAGCTGAGTCTAGGATAGTACTAGAGACTTTTAACAAAAAAGTTCTTACTTAAAGAACAACAAAATTTAAGATCAAGCAACTTTAATTCTGGGTATTGATAGAAAAGAATTGAAAATGTCTCAAAGAGTCTTTGGTATATCCATGTACAGAGCAACATTATTCACAATAGCCCTGAAGTAGAGGTAACTGGGAGTCTATTGGCACATGGATGGATAAACAAAATGCATCCACACCTCATCGTGGGCTAGAATTCAGCCTTAAAGGGAGGATAATTTGCATACAACTAGCACCTGGGTGAACCTTGAGGCAAGTGTGCTAAATGAAAGAAAATTACTGGTGGATAATTCCACACACAGAGAGACATGTGTTGTGGTCAAATTCACTGAAAGCAGAAGCTTAGAAAGTCAGTTGCCAGGTTGGGATGAACTCGAGGGTGAGGTGTTTAATGAGATGAGTGAGTTTGTTTCGCAAATGGAAAGGTTCTACAGACAGAGTGTACAATTGAGAGGCTACTTTAAGTGCTGAGCAGCACTTTTAAAAATGGTGAAGGTGGTAACGTTTATGTCATGTTTTTTTTTATCATACATTCAGAAAAGGCAAAGGCAAAAAGTTCCTTCCTTCCATCCTTCATCCCTATCACCCTTCCTCTGCTTTCTCTTTCCCTCTTCTCTATTTTAAAAGATAAATAGAATCTTCTGGGTAAGAAGTTCCATCAAGGCTGTGATGGGGCTCAGTAGTAGAGCATATGTGAGAACCTGGGCTTGATCCCTGCATTGCAAAACAAACAAAGAAAAACAAAAAACCCAAAACCAAAAGCAAAAATACTAAGCTTTATTATCCTCCCAGGCAAGACCAGTCTGTCATTTTCTAGGATTTTCATTCATGCACACATTATCACATACATACAGAAACATATCTACACATACTCACATATCATTAAATATAGTTAGGTTGAAGTACATACATATGTGTATATATTTCAACTTACTCATTGTTCTGGGGCTAGATTTAAAAAAAAATATTTAAGTACTATGGTTTACCATGGTAGAATTTCATGCCTAAAGCATTCTAGCACCACACCCTCACCAGAATGTCTGCTTCCCTCCATCATGTCCCAGTGATCCCCATTCTATCCACCAATCCTCAACAAGCTTCCTACTGAAGACCAGATTCTGTTGCTGTGTATTATTTACTTACTAAGGTAAAGGTAAAGGTAAAGGCCCTCCCGTTGATCGTCGATTTGCTCGAGCGGGCCCAGTAACGTCTCCATTGGAGACTTTGTTGTTACTGTGTCTGGCATATCGAAGACTCTCGGTAGCTTGCCGGGCTCTCCGAGAGGGGCGGAGGAATCGAACTCGGGTCGGCCATATTGGCCGCTTGTAAGGCGAACGCCCTACCGCTGTGCTATCGCTCCAGCCCTCGATTATGTTTCTTTATATCCCACATCTGATCATTCTGTCTGTGTCCCTCTATTTCTGACTGACTTCACTCAACACGATAATCTCCAGACTTATAAAGGCAGATTTTTTGGTGTTTGTTTAGTTTGGGGGACCACATGGGGTAGTGCTCAGGGCTTAGTCCCAGCTCTACACTCAGGGATTACTCCTGGCAGTGCTCAGGGAACCATACAGGGAACCAGGGATTGAACCTGGGCTGAATACATGCAAGGCAAGCACCCTACCCTCTGTATTATCGCTTCAGTCACCTACAGGAAGACTTTTTTTGGGGGGGAGGGTCACATCTGGTGATGCACAGGGGTTACTCCTGGCTCATGCACTCAGGAATTACTCTTGGCGGTGCTCAGGGGACCATTTGGGATGCTGGGAATTGAATCCAGGTCGGTCGTGTGCAAGGCAAACACCCTACCCACTGTGCTATTGCTCCAGTCCCTACAGGAAGACTTTTAAGGTTGTTTCCATGCTATAAGAGTTCTTCATGATGGAGAAGTTTCTTCTTGATTCTTGGGCCACCATGTCCACAGATTAGGGACAACATACGGTTGGGAGAGAGCGTCTCCTAATAGAAAGAGACAGATAGAAGAAGGAACTAAAAGAAGTGCTCTGCTTGGAGCTGAATGGCAACTTCGCAGGCACTCTCAGCAGTGTGTGCTAGAGCCAGGTCCTTGGCAGCAGAAACATTTTCTCTTGGAAACTACCCATTTCCATCAGTGCAGTGGGCGCTAGCACAAACCTGTGTCTCTGACCACATGGGGTGGTGGAGACTCAGTGAAATCAGGGAAAGGGAGTAGCAACTGGGAGGTGAAGGGCTAGTCAGTTCTGGGAAGAATCCCCAGACGGGCATTCCCACCTTTATAGTATATGGACAACTGCATTGATCTGAGAAAAACCCACACCCTTTTTCGCCTTTCCTGAATTGAGATGATAGCATTTATACATTCAAAGATGCTATCAGTCCTAAAGAGCAGGTATGGCCTTATACCAACTAATATCTGCTAAAATGTACCTGACTGCATTGGAAATGTTGCAGCAGATTGGTATGGCCGGGAATAATGAACCGCTGCACCCCATTGAAATGTAATTACACAGCCCTCTTGTTCTTAAACCTATAAGGTGAAAGAAAGATGAATAGTGAAAGTAAAAACCGCTGACCCTTCAAACTTTAATTTACGTTATGCATTCGCTCGCCCTTCTGATAGGTTTCAGAAAGGTCATAATTTAGGGTATTTTGCAGTTGATAAATGATCTGTATGTTTGTGTTCACACGCACCGATTGATTTGTTATAGCCAAAATATTGTTTCTATAACAACCCAAGGGCCCTGAACTAGACAAACGGGCAAGCTGGAATCCAACGAGAGGCCCAGGGAAGTCCGGGGCTGCCCAGCCAGGACTGGCTTCTGCCCAGGGGCTCCTGAATGATAGAGTGGAGGGCGTGGGGGGAGTTTGTGAGGGTCAAATCAGGGGAGGAGGAGGCAGTGGCTGGAGCAGACGAGCAGTGGCCTTGGTTCTTGGCAGCTTGAGGCTGGGGTTTTACAAACCCTCTCCACCCTGCATGGGTGGCTTCCCCTGCAGCCGGTGCAAGTCTTGTCAAGACTTTCAAGTTGAGCTCCCCCCTTGGTGCAGAGTAAGCCAGCAGGGTTGTTAGGGCAATTTTCCCGCCTTTCCAGCCTTGGAAGAGGCTCCGGTTTCCGGGCCCAGTTGATGCATTATGCATCAGGGCTGCCTGCAACTGACAGCCCCTCAGCCAACGTCGACTTGAAAAGCAATGGTGCTAATCAAAGCCGACACATTTGAATGTCCAGACACACACACAGAGAAATTTACTAATCAAAAAGTGTATTTCCTAGGGCTGTCTCCAGAGAAATCCGAGGGAAGAAATTGGAATAATTTATTAGCTTACAAGTTTTCGTTGACAGTTAGCCCAAAGCTATTTATCTCTGTAATAGAGAACGTCTCCAATGTGGCAAAATTGACCAAATCAAACAGCTTTGATCAGAAAATGAATCTGGCAAGCCTGCCTGTCGGAGGGTCCCAAGAGAAAGGGGGGAAACAAACAAAAAGATTTAACAAGTGGTCAATAGGAGAAAGAGAACAAGAGAAAGGGGTTTGGGAGAAGGAAAAAAAATGAGAGAAAAGGAGGCAGGAAAAAGGAATTTTGCAGTGCCCCAGTCCCGGCTCTGGAATGAATTGTTGAAGAAATAAATGATGTTTCACATCATAACATTTAACATGGTGCTTGTGCATTATCTCAGCCCTGCAGCCCAAACTGAGATGTGATTTTTATGGTAACAAGATGATGACAAACTGCAGAGGGAGGGGGCTTGCAGAGGCTGCGGCTGTGCGGCAGTGAGCGGGGGGAACTGGGGACAGGCTCTCACCCTCCAGGGACAGAATGAGCACTAGCCCGTTTCTCTGCAGGATGAGCACTCGCCCATTTCTCTGCAGATGAGCACTAGTCCACTTCTCTGCAGGATGAGCACTAGCCCATTTCTCTGAAGGTTGACCATTGGCCCATTCTCCAAGCAACCTTGATTCACTTGCTGAACTCAGGCAGCACACAGTGCTCTGCATAAGGTGACAACTAGGCTAACTTCATAAGAAATAGTCCAAAAGGGACTGCTGGAGCTTCCCCTCCTCCTCTCATGGGTAGTGTCAGGGGAACCTGAGAGGGAATGACCTGTGCCGGGAAGGGGAGGGTCCAACAGTGCTCGACCCAAATCACTTCTTCCAAAAGTTCTCCATGCTGCCTGTAGGGGAGAGGAGAGCACCAAACAGCCTTCAAGGCCAGCAAGAGACAGATGTAGATCAAGGAAAAGTAGGAAGGAGGGAAAACCTTTCAATCCTTGTAGCACCGCTTTACATCGACCCCTCGGTTGCACGGGTCCATGAGCTACCCACTTTGCATCCAGCTCTCCTGGGCAGGAGCAGCCATCAACGGCCAGCCCCAGATGCATTCATTGGCAGGTGAACTGCTGAACTCAGTGGCCAAACAACTGAGAGCACCAAACAGCCCAGACAGCTGAGAACACATTTGTCTCTAAGCTATGTGTAGAATAACCATCATGTACAGAATGTCATTGTGGATGTGTGAATGTGGTCATCTCACACTTAGTTCGAAAGAAGAGTTGTGTCTAAGCGTCTTATGTTGAAATATGTTAAAGAATCATGGGGGAAAGTTGGCAAAACTATTTGCCAATAAAGAAAAACACTAAAACAGGAGAAACGCTTCTGTCACAGGGTTAGAGGAGGACATTGCTGGATCTGAGATATGAAGAATGATCAGCAGAGTTTGTTTGAAAGGGGTGCTAGTCCTTAAGTCTGAGACTCCAGCGGGGTGGGGGTGATTTTCTGTTCTTTGTATTGGGGGTGTACCTTTCTTCTTCTGTAAGTCAGAACTCTGGCCTGGGTTAGTACTACCTGAAGAATAACTCCGTGAGGCTGAGGACAGAATAATCAGGAAACACCCAGTAAACCATTCATCTATTTACTCCACAGACCCTACTTCTCAGGGCTGTTGCTTTGTGCCTTTCCTCAGACAAAAGATAGAGTTGACTTTAAATCCTTTTGGCATCTTTGGAACTGGAGTAATAGTACAGCAGGTAGGATGTTTGCCTTGCATGCGGCCGACTCAGGTTCAATTTCCGGCATCCCATATGGTCCCCTGAGCACTGCCAGGAGTAATTTCTGAGTGCAGAGCCAAAAGTAACCTTTGACCATCACTAGGTGTGACCCCCCCCAAAGCTAAATATATATATATATATACACCTTTTGGGGTCCCAATTCAGCTTTTTATTTTTGGCTATGCCCAGTGATTCTCAGGGCTTACTCCTTGCTGTATTCAGGATCACTCCTGGTGGGGCTTGGGTAACCAAATATGATGCAAGGGATCGAACTTAGGTCAGCGAGTGCAAAGCAAGCTCCCTACCAGCTGTACTGTCTCTCTGGCTCCTAATTGAGGTTTAAGTCTCCATGTCTGATCCATATGTCTGTGTATTCTTAGAGCTATAACCCTGGCTAATTGAGTGCTAAAGGTGGATCAGCAATTTTGCTTGATCAACCAAGTCCAACTTAATCTGCTCTGTGAAAGGACTTAGTGGACAGTATCTGAAAGTGAAAACTATTTCTTAGCCATTCATACAGAGAAAATCAACTTGCTTTTGTTGTTACTTTAGAAGGACAAAGGGGAAATATTGCAACTAGTCATAGGTTTGATTATATGAAGATATATAAGGTTATCTGACTTACATACAGTCTGTATTGTGAAAGGTAATGGGTTCCCTTGGGTGCCGGAATTAGGTCGTCCTATGAATTGTCTCAATTGTCTCTTGCTTACAGGTGTGACACTGGGGGGCGAGGGGACTCCCTTGCAGTGTCCAGGAGCAATAGTGATTCTCAGCCAACTGGGCTTGTGGTTCTGAGCAGGGCCTGAAGATGCTACTCTGTGGGCCTTGAGGTGTCAGGGGATACCTCAGGCCATCAAGGAGGGGACCTCTAGGACTACACTGTGTGATACTGGGCATCGAACCCAGGTCAAAAGCATACCAGGTATGCACCTTCCCCAGTGTGATATCTCTTTAACTCCCATGCCCCGCCACACTATGATTATTTCACCATAAAAAAGTTTTTGCCATACATCCACCTACCCATAGCAAATTCCATTTGTAATGTCTGGGACAAGGACAGGGATGGAAAGGCTGGCATTCAGATTATGATTATGCCTCAGCAGCTGCTTGAACATACTACTTTGCCTATGTCACTGGTGCAGCAAGAGCGATGTAGCTGGTTAGTCTTGTGGGAAGGACAAGTTGCAATCTGCTTGGTAACTCATTAAAGACAGGACCTAATTTGGAGAAGAGGCTTCATCAAAGGTTATTCCTCTTCCTTTTATGGGAGGTTGGAAGAGGAGTTACCATCCATCTGAGTTCAAGGATGAGAGAGCTGAGGCTAGAGGCATAAGTTGGCCTGCCCAAAGCCTCACAAAGGCATACCGAAGCCCATTAAGCACCGGATATCCTGAGCAACACAGGGGCACTGGCATGCCTGGCAGGTCTTGTCCCAGACATTACAAATGGAATTAAAAATGGAATCTATGTCATGCATAGATGAGTATCACATGACCTGGGCCGACGTGGATTCAATCCATGTTAGGGCTTATTTAAAAATAAGTTTTATTTATTTATTTATTTATTTATTTATGTGTTTATTTATTTTTGTGTGTGTGTATGTGCATGTATTTTATTTTGGCCCATACCTGACTGTGTTCAGTGTTTATGCCTGGCTCTGTGCTCAGGGATCACTCCTGGCCAGTTTCAAGGGGGTCAAACTGGGGTCAGCTGTATGCAAGGCCTTAACCCCTGTGCTATCTCTTTGGACCAGTTATGTGTTGATTTTCATGGCTTTGTCTTTCTGCCTGGGCAGGTCTTGTCCTAAGAGCCGGAGCTCCCCTGGCAGCTGCCTCAGAGTGGGGTGCTCAGGAGGGTTACCCTCTAGCCACTTTCAATTTCCTAAAAATCTACCTCACTCACTGGGAGACAGAAACATATTTTATAATTAAATGCAGAACTTGGTTTGCAGGAGTATCGTCATGTGAAGCTGAAAGTTACAAAGGGCTAATCACAGGCCTTGGAGTTGGCAGGACAAGGTCACCAACTAAAATGCTAGGAGGATTAGTGGTCTGTTTGATGGTGACTACCAACACCTGCCTTTTCACCTGGTGCTCAGAGTTCTGACCTGACCCTGCATTATTTTTCTTTACTTTCCAAGTCTTTCCCCTGATCTCTTTCCCTTCCCTCCCACCTTTTGTTGTGGTTTTCTGTTCTGTTGCTGGCAGAGCGATAGCACAGTGGTAGGGCGTTTGCCTTGTGCACAGCCGGCCTGGCCAAGCCGTGTTTGATTCCTCGCCCCTCTCGGAGAGCCTGGCAAACTACCGAGAGTATTTCGCCCGCATGGCAAAGCCTGGCAAGCTACCCGTGATGTATTTGATATGCCAGACACAGTAACAACAAAGTCTCACAATGGAGACATTACTGGGCCCACTCGAGCAAATCGATGAACAACAGGAGGACAGTGCTACAGCTTTTCTGTTGCTATGCCAGGAGGTCACAGGCACACTTGGCTGTGGTTGCTCAAACATGCTCACCAGGGTGCTGATCACCTGGCTAGGAGCTTGCACATCTTCACTTGTGGTGCTTATGCACACCAGGTGACAGTGCTGGGGACTGCACACCCAGAAGGGCGCTGGAATCCCAGATAGTACAGTCACTGCAATTGTGCCAGGCAGCACATGTGGGTGGCAGAGGGAATCAAACTGGCTGCCTTATGCTTGCAAGGCAGGTCCTCTAGCTACTGAGATGTCCCCTGGGCCCTGCATCTATAACAGAGACCAAGTGGGACCTGAGACACAACTCAATGGGAAGGGCACCTGCTGCCCCAGGCTCCTAACAACCCCAGGAATACCACCAGAAATTGCCAGTGAACTATCATAAGACAGAGTATTTTCTTTTCCTGCCAAATTTGTTGTGTTTCCTGTAAATGGGGGTAGGGCAGGTTTACCTCTGGCATGATCATTCACTCAGAAGCATGAGATTTGATTACCAGTCTCTTAACATGCATGACAGCAAATGTTAATATTTGCCACAGAATTACCTAGCTCCCTTTGAAATCTATCAACGATGTTAGGCTCTTTGACCCTGGAGGCAAGGAATGCCACACGCTGACTTTAAGCCACTTAATGCTGCTGCCATCGCTGTGGCTACAAACTCTGACACATATATGCTGTGAGAACAAAATGGAATGGTCTGGTTTCTGGGAGAAAAAAATTTTTTAAAGCACCTGCTTGTTTTATAAAAACTGCCATCTGGCAATGATTCTTCAGTCTCCCACCTAAGTTTTGTTAGTCCTATGCACAGGAAATATCTTTCTTTGATTGTAACTGGCATCCTTGGGTCAATTTTTTAGTTTATTCATTTATATTTGGTTTGGGGCCATACCTATCTGTGTTTGGGGCTTACACCTGGCTCTGACCTCAGGAGTCACTCTGGTAGTGCTTGGTGGACCATATGTGGTGCCAGGGACCAAATGAGTTCATTGTGTGCAAGAAAGCACCTAACCTGCTGTACCATCTCTCCCCATAGACCACTTAACCTTCTACTGAGATGTCTTCTGGACCCCTGACACTGCATCTATAACAGAGACTGACTGGGGCTGCATCAGTTTGCCTGCACCAGGTACAATCCTCTTTCCAAACTCTCATTTCTGGAATCAAGAGCTGGTAACACCAGGGATCTGACTGTATGTGAGCGAATCAGGCAAATCGGAAATGACTCCGTCAATCACGCTGAAGTGAAACAAACACTATGGAGAGCCCCTGGACCATCAGCTCCCTTAACAGGTCCTTGCTGATTCAGGGAGGCAGGATTGTCTGAACAGCAGACTCTGCTGTTCTTCTGAAATAAAGGTTTCCTTTGTGGAGAGCTCCTCATTGGTGCTTGGTATTTTGTGTGAATAGTGAGATACCTGGGCTTTCCAGAGACAGGGACAGTCTCTAAACTGTTGTCTGATGATAGAGAAGTGAAAAGCAGAAGCTGGGGCCAGAGAGATAGGTAAGGGGTTAAGGCTTCTGCACTGTGCACAGTCAATCCTAGTTCAGCACTCCCAGTACCACATGGTCCCCTGAGCACAGAGCCCCTAAGCACCAGCCAGTACTGCCCCTCCAAAAGTGAACAAAAAGCAGGAGCCAACCCTTGACTTCTTTCTCTGAAGTTCAATGGGCCACCTTCATGCTGCCTTTTCTAGTACCCATCACAGTCTTCAAGCCCATTATTCAACACAATGTCTTACACAATCCCTTTCAAATTGCTGACAAGGAGCCACTCTGGAAGCCTGTGCTCCTTCCACTTCACTCCTAACCTCCCTCCCGCTTTGCTTCCAGATACAAGTCTGTGTTTATTGTAAGGGTGGGTTTCTTCTGCATTGTTTAACTACACCTGGTGTAAGGCTTTGGCCCTCTCATAAGGCCATTTCAAAATGCTTTCTCCTTATAATAGAAGCTTTTCTTCTGCTGCAGCCGTGTCTTTCATTTGCTCTATATAGCACTTATCATAATGCACAATATACACTAGAACAATAGCAGAGTACAACAAAACAACAATGGAACATCGTAGGCTACTATGGAGCCACTAATGAGCTGTTTGCCTTTGGAGAGCTTCTAAACAAATTCAAACATAGATGAGGATAAAAGGTGAGAAAAAGTCAATGGAAATTCTCAACCTAAAGACTTAACCTCTGTCTCCAGCAACTCACTAGATGCTCTGAGTTCTATCACGAGAATCTTTTCTCCTCGTCTAGGGCCAAGTGCCTATACTAGCTTGGCAAACAAACAAGCAAAAACAAGCAACCATTTTTCTTCATGCTGATTTATGATAAAAATTTAGAAATCACTGTTCATATTGATGACTTATGACTAATATACATTTGCAAATACCAAGATGTTAAGATTGGTATCATTATATGAAATCAGCATAGTAACATAAATGTGCATTGAAGAGAAGTGCTTTCATTATAAACATTTAAAAAGTAAAAGATAATACCTATGGTTTAGGTTGATCCTGCCATTTTTGACTAATGTTTTTGTTTCTTGGTATATTGGCTACAAGGTCTACACATTCTGGTTTTCAACTTACAATATTAATTTCTAAGTGACAATATTAATTTACAATATTAATTTTCAACTTACAATATTAATTTCTACAAAAGAAAAATCAAAGCTTAATTTTTGAACTGCCCTGCACTACAGCCAAAATATAGTTATTTACACAACATTTCATTATTATTATTATTATTATCATTGTTTCATTGTCATTTTGGTTTTGGGACCACACCAATCTATGTTCAGGGTTTTAGTCCTTGGCTCTGCACTCAGGGTTTACTCCTGGCAGGCTTAGTACCATATAGGTAAAGGAACCCAGGTTGGCTGTATGCAAGACAGGCGCCCTACCGACTATACATTCACTTTTAAGTGATAGTACTCTAAAGTGTATCAACGCTTTAATTTTTGAAGTTATTTTTGTTGGTTTTGTTTTGATGTTTGTGTTTGGGCCACACCAAGAGGTATTCAGGGCTTATTCTGAGCTTTGTGCTGAGGAATCATGCCTGACTGTTCTCTGGGAACTATATGTGGTGTTGGAGATATAAACTGGAATGCCCAGATGAAAGATACACCTCTGTACTTTTTTCTCTGAACCTACACGACTTTTTAAACACTATAAATTTTGTACACAACATTTTAAAAATGTCAAAACCTAATGGCATTTGCTCTCCTTAAATTCTGTATTAGTTTTATCCTTATGCTATCCTTATGTGGTAGCCCTATTAGCACCTCCTGAAGCCCAGTGTGAATAAACAAGTTGTCCATGGTTGTAATATAAATTTGTCTCCAGGGCCTATGCTCATCTTGACTAATTCCAAAACTGCCACCATGGCGGTTCAGAGCTATAAGTAAGCAACAGCCTGAGGAATTACTGGTGACAATGGAGAAAACAGAAACAATATTATCAACTAAATGGCCAAAGACAGCAGTATTTGGAATAGGTATGGTGAGGACAGATTGGTGAGCAGTTTCCCCTACTCTTCCCACCTGAAGTTCTTGTCCATCTCTCTTCTGGAAACAAGGCAGCCACTCTCTGTACAAACCTCCCATACCTCTGCAGGATGCACCACTGCAGGATCTTGACATTGCTTGGCAGAGCTCAGCACCTCACTCACTGCTCTGGCCATAGGAGTCTGGGTCAGAGATGCGCACCTTCACATTTTTCTTACAAACATATGGATGTTGGTAGGGATATAGCCAGGAGAGCAAGAGAGAAGATGTACTGCTGAACGGTGCTTTGCCAGGGTGTGAGACCCCAAAACGATGATCATTTAGTATGGTCAACTTCACTTCTTCATGTAAAATTAGAACTTATTTGACCTCATTTGATTTTACAGTCATTGAGAGCAACATGGTTACAACAGGATAATGTTTATGCTTTCGGTGTGCAGAGTTTCTGCACCCTCACCCCACCATTGTGTCCAAGTCCCCCCTCCCCCACAGTCCTTGAGTCCCTCCAGTTTCACTTCTTTAACCTGGGTCAGGCTATAGCACAATTCCTGAACTTTTTATTATGTTTTCTAGTACAGTTTCATGGAACAAACTAAGCTACCCCATCTGACAAAAATACCTTACCTAAGAAATGGACTAATTTCTACAATATGGTCATTCCTTTAAAAAAGTAGAAATAAAGCTTCCATATGAACCAGCAATCACTCCTGGGAATATACTGTATGAGTCCAAAAACACACAGCAGAAACACCATCTGCACTTCTTTGTTCATTGCAACACTATTCACAATAGCCAGAATCTGGAAAGAACCCAAATGCCGGAGAGCAGATGACTGGATAAAGAAATTATAGTACATCTACACAATGGAATACTAGGCAGTCGCCAGGAAAAATGAAGTTATGAAATTTGCTTATAAATGGAAGGACATGGAGAGTATAATGCTGAGTGAAATGAATCAGAGGAAAAGGGACAGACATAGAATGATTGTACTCATTTGTGGGATATAAAAATACATAGCAGGAGACTAATACCCAAGGACAGTAGAAACGAGAACCAGGAGGACTGGTCTATAGTTGGAAGCTTGCCACAAGTGAGGGGCAGGGACAATTTTGTTAGGATAAAGAAGAGACCCCCATAACGATGATAGTTGGAAATGATCACTCTGGACTAAAACTGAGTGCTAAAAGGAGATAAAGAGATATACATGATAACCTTTCAGTACCTGTATTGCCAAACATAATGCTCAAAATGAGATACATAGAGAGAAAGAGAAAGTGAGACAGAGAGTGAGAGAATGAAAGAGAGAGAGAGAGAGAGAGAGAGAGAGAGGTGTCTGCTGTAGAGGAAGAATGGGGGTGGAGTATGGCGAGAGAGAAACTGGGGGCATTAGTGGTGAGAAATATACACTTGTGGAGGAATGGGTGTGGAACATTGTGTGACTGAAACCCAATTATGAACAACTTTGTAACTGTATATCTCATGATGATCCAATAAGAAAGAAAGAAAGAAAGAAAGAAAGAAAGAAAGAAGAAAATGGACAAATTTCTAACTTCTCTTAGAGTGTAATAGATATGGATTAGATTAGAACTTCCATTACCTTTGATTAATTTCTATAACTAGTATCTTTTATTTATTAAGACTATAAGGCTAATTTATAGCTTTATGGGATCTCAAACTCAAATTTCATAGAATCGGTTTCTGAAGCTAAGTGAAAAATACAAGATGGTCTGCCACAGTCTCAGACTTTCAACAACTGGAGTGAAGGAACTTCTTGGCCAGCACATAGTGTGTTGAGGTACCAAGAACCACCCATGTCTTATCCATAGAGTAAATTTTTGCTTCCTATTAGGAAAAAGATTAAAAACCACCACAAAAATCTTGTCCCTACTTACCAGTAGCTGATTCAGTGTGGGGAAAACCACACAGGCTTTCATAACGCAATTAGAACACAGTTTCAGGCAATGTATAATCTAATCAGGAGTGCTTTGTTCTAACTCTCAGAGAAGTCAGGGTTGCATTCTTGGTCCCAGACTAGCTGACTAAGGATGGAGTAGTAATATATGACTTTACAATGATTCAGTTAAATGCAGTGTCTGGATGTTAGCCAGAATGCTGCACAATTTTCCATCCCAAATTTCAACAGGATGAATGGGTTACCAGACAGAAACACCCAGGAAGACTTTTCCAGATGGAGAATCTGATGCTGTGGGGCTCCAAGCAAGCTCCTTCATCTTCTGAGCCTCAGTTTCCTCTTCTGTAAGACAATAGGTGAAGCAGGAACATTTTATAAGTCTCTGGCAGTTTTAAAATCCTGAGGCAGGTCTGCTCTCTCTGCACTGCACAAGGAAGATATGCAGAGATTGGCTGTAAGACAGATCTCAGCACAGGGAAAGGCAGCCCTGGTGCGTCCCTGAGGGAGGCAAGCAGTTGGGCAGCATTTTCACACAGTGCACGCTCGGGGCAACCTTCTCTTACCTTAGTCTGTCTTCTCTGGGGGG
The DNA here is from genome assembly GCF_029834395.1 of Sorex fumeus. Classification (NCBI taxonomy): domain Eukaryota; kingdom Metazoa; phylum Chordata; class Mammalia; order Eulipotyphla; family Soricidae; genus Sorex; species Sorex fumeus. The sequence goes on along the minus strand of NW_026606075.1, from coordinate 23,948,216 downwards.
GCTTCTCTAAGCTCCAGGACAGATGGCATCCCTCACTGCTGCTAATTCTGAATCTCAGCTACGTCTTTCCCCTGTCTCGAACTTTTAAGTTGTTTGATAGAGTTGGCTAATTTTCTTTCTAAATTCATATGCTCTCATTTATCTATTTCCCTAGGATCTCTGTTTCTCATATTCAGATTGAGTTACTGAATTTTACTATCATCTGTTCCCCAGTTGCTTAAATCCCAAATTTTATCATCACAGTGTCTTTGGAAGATAATATGTTATAACATTTAAAGTAACTTCTCATTAACATCATAATATGTTCATAATTGCATTTTCCAGAAAGTTCTCTGAAAGTTTATGGAGTCCTTGTCAGAAACAGGGTTTAAGCTCATACTCTTATTACAAGATTTTACCCCAAATCTAATATGGCGGACTTCCACCTTAATGAATGGTTTTTTTGTAGCTGCTTTCTTTATAGGAAGATAGGAGAAAGAATAGTGATATATTTTTTACACTTGCCAAATATAGTTCAAATATTAAAGAAGAGTGAGAATACGTATAATCTCTGTAGTAATTGATATTCAAAGATGTTGAGGAGCAAATGTCCAGAATCAGTCAATTAAAATAAACTAAAATATCACATGACTAATATGTAGATCTCTGTCATGCTTTAGTGTAGTAAAACCATACCTTTATTTTAGTTTTTTATTTAATTTATTTTTGGGCATCCCAAGTGGAGTTATGGGGTCTTGGGAGCCCAGTGGCCACTTCCATGATACTTGACTCTGGGGGCTTTGGTCTCACAGAACTAGGGGTCTTCAGGGCCACACATGGGGGTGTTCAGGAGCCAGACTGTGGTGATAATCAACTCAGGACCTCCAGAATGGAAGAAATGCCATTTGATTTTTTTTTTTTTTGGTTTGGTTTGGTTTTGGGACTACACCTCGTGAACTTACTCCTGGCTTACTCCTGGCTCTGTGCTCATGGGTCACTCCTGGTGGGCTTGGGAAACCAATGGGGTGCCAGGAATTGAACCTAGGTAGGCTGCTTATAAGGCAAGTGCCCTACCTACTGTACTATTGCTCTAGCCCCAGGAATGTTCTCTGAGCTAATTGCCTTTCCTCAAACTCTTATTTCAAACTAGACACAAAAGTCAGACGTTTGTTAGTTAGAATACATGCCTGTGAGAGAAAATTTTACTTAGTACAGTTTCACAGTTTGTTTGCTTTTGAAGATGGTTATGTGATCTCACTTCAGTGTGGACTCTAAAACATCAAAACCAAAACAGCAAAAGCAAGTTCACCATTACAGAAATTAAGTTGGTGGTTGCCAGAGGTGAGGGATTGTGTATGTATGGGGGCATGGGTGTGTGTAAAATGGGTGAAAGGTACAAAGTTCCAATTAGAAAATAAATCTGTCATGAAACATGATGTCCAGAATGGTGACTAAAGTTAACAATATTAAAATGATGTTTGAGAATTACTAAGATATTAATTTGGTAGGAGGGGTCACTGGGACACACCCAGTGATGCTCAGGAGTTACTCCTTGAAGGACCATATGGGATGCCAAAGACTGAATCCAGGTTGGTCGTGTGCAAGGCAAGCACCCTACCCACTATACTATCTCTCTAACCCCTAAGCTATTAATTTTTTAAGTATAAGAAAGATGTAGATATATATGATGACAACGCTGATCATACTATAGTGATCATTTTGCAATATATACAAATATCATTATGCTGTTCACTTGAAACCTATGTGATGTTCTATGTCAATTATACCTTACTATAAAAATTCCTTAATTTATTTATAAACCAAATTAACCAGTCCAATGGGCTAAAACCATCCAATCAGTTCAGGTTTGTGGAGTCTCATTTAAGTCCCAGTAGAAGAGAAGCTGCCCGTCATTCCTGTCCCTTCAAAAAACAACAAAGGTTATTTCAGGTGGGAACAACTCCTAGAGACTAGGCTTCTCATCTGACATAGGAGTAGATCCTCAATTCACCTCAAAGTAATAGCACTGGGAGCTGGAGGGAGCAGGGCGGGCTCCCACTCAGCTGCAGATCACCATTAGGCCCAGAATCTGCATTCTTTGGTTCACAGAAGTCAGTGAATAAGAGGCGCTGAGGTTTTTTGAATCTTTGAAGAAAAAATTTCCTTGGTCTTGATTTGTTTATTTTCTTGATAGACCACTTGTTTATAGTACTATAATTAGGAGAGTAGTTTCACAAACCAATAAATATGTGCCACTGTACACACCCCACCTATGTTCTAGTACCACTAACCATTGTCAAATTGACCCACTTCTTCCATTATCCTTACCCTTGGTGATCAATATATTTTTCTACCTTGGACTTTTTTCCCCCTCAGAATTTTGTTTTATTAAAGCACTGTGAATTACAAAGTTATTCATAGTTGGGTTTTGGACATACAGTGTTCCATCACCAATCCCATTACCAGTGTCAACTTCCCTCCACAGTGTTCCCAGATTCCCTCTCTTACCCCCCCTCCCCCCTCCACTCACCAACAATCCTAGCCCCAGTCTGCCACCCTGATAGGCACCTTTTAAATTTCGTTATTAAAGTTTGGATATCTCGATTTTGAATCTTAGCATCCCCACTCAATGGGTGTGTTTTTTTCTTCTAACAAACATTCTTTTCTCTTGTCCAGTCATAATTCTACATCCACGCCATATGCTCTTGAACAATAACACCTGTTGACATTTTGATATTGTGAGAAAAGCTCTGAAAGATGAGATGAACCCACTGAATGCATTTATGCTTTCAGTTATTTCTAAGAGAAAGGTGGTTTTGCAGCAGCCCATTACAGCCTCCTACTGTATCAAAGCTAAGAGTCTGTCACATAAAAGCACCACCTGTAGTCACTCTTTTGAAAGGAAAGTCCTTGGCAAACAATGGCCTGAGAGAGGCAGTTTAATAAGGCAGGAGTCAAGATCACTGAGACATAAATTAAGCATTCATCCTTGAGTAGCAGCCAAGCTGCCAAAGCCCCCATAATCCCAATTAATCCCATTTTGTACAGTTGCCCTTGGGCCAAGGGCAGAGGGGAAGAGAATGTGCACAGGATGGTTCCGCATCAGCTCTTTACCTTTCCAGGGGGTGGGTCTGTAATAAAGAAGCGCACCTAGGCAAGCCTTCCTGTTCTCGACTTGGAGTCCTCCGAGCCCTCCCCCACCCAGCTTCTGCGTTCCCGTCAGCAAGAACCGACTTCAAGGACATCTTACACTTCCCCAGAGTTAGCAGTTTGGGCTCTTCGGAAGGCAGGCGTGCCTTTCACTCTCCTTGTGCTGCTGAACCGGTTCCCCAGGGCCTGAAGTCACACAGAGTGAATGAGCACCCCACAGCAGCCCCCTCGAAACTCCTTTTTTGCTGATAGATTCTCAGTTCTAGGGGGAAAGTTGACTAGCTTCCCAAGGATGGGAAATTTCCCTCCAGAAAGCGGCAATTCTGGCCACAGACAGGATTGGATGAATGAAGGCAGAGCCCCTGAGTGCAGTCCCACTGTGCGGTCTCCAAAGATCGGAACAAAGCATGTGTGTTTTCTCTCTCTCTTTAGCTTTTCATTCCCTCCTTTTTTCTTTTCTCCCTCCCTTTCTCCTTTGCTCCCTCCTTCCCCCATCCTTCTCTCTCATACACACATAAAGGGAAGGAGGAAGGAGGAAAAATGCCATACCACAGAACAGGGCATTTATTCCAAAGACATGAAAATTATGGTCATACAAAAACCTATACTTTGGAGGTTATATCTACCTATACATAGATGCTGATTAAGGGATTGTTGTTGGAATGTTATATGCATGAAACTCAGTCATGAATAACTGTGTAAATCATGGTGCCTCAAAAACAAACAGATCTGTATTTCAACTGAGCCATGGTGGGGATAGGGAGAGGAAGAGTAAGAGGTGAACACTCTGATCGGCATGAGGTGTTGGAATGCTGTATGCATAAAAACCTCTCATGAGCAGTATATCAATCACAGTGTCTCAAATTAAAAAAAATAATGAAAATAAAAGCTACCAAAAAACCCAAAGGTACCTAATTTTTTATCGTATCTTTCTCTGTAATAGTCCAAAGCTGGAAATAAGTGTTATTTTTATAAGGAATGAGGGATGAAACTGTGGTCCATCCATACTATAAAATATGACACAGCATAAAACTAAACCAACTACCCACCCACACGTGTAACAACTTGGATGGATCTCAAAGGTGAAAAAGTCAATCTCAAAAGATCATATATAACAAGTGACCTAAACTGTAATAATTAAATGTATTAAAAAGGGTCACATATACTCTGATCCCATATATATAGCATTTTCAAAATGACAAAATTCAAGAGATTAAGAACAGACTGGTAGTTGCCAAGGGTTAGAGATTCAGGACCTGGGGAAAGGCTGGTAAAACAAATAAGTTTCTAATCTCTATTTCACGTGCACAGTCTTTAATTTAAAAGCGGAAATGTTTTAACATTTTCATAGATGCTGAACATCTTTCAGAATAATAGTAGTGCAAGTCATGTTTTCCATAGGTAAGAGCAGATCTGATAACTTGTTTTAATTGGGAACTTAAAGGTAAGATGAATATCTATTTTGTCTCTTTTGAATATCTATTATGAATATAGTATATCTTACACTTAAGATTTCTATTTTGAATATACATATACATATATATATGCACTCAAGGCTCAATCCTTAACAACATATTAGTAATCTTGTATAGAAGGGCTTACTGGCTCTGCTTTGGGGCAGGGGTTGATGAAAACATCCAAATATGGTGGTGGGAAGGTGTTATGGTGGTGGGATTGGTGTTCAAATATTAAAAGTAATCAAAAAAAGAAAAATAAAGATTTTTATTTTGAAGTAGATAAAGGGATATACATAATATAACCTTTCAGTATCTGTATTGCAAACCAAAATGCCCAAAAGGAAAGAGAGAGAAGAAGGGAGGGGGGAGAGAGGGAGGGAGGGAGAGAGAGAGAGAGAGAGAGAGAGTAAGAAAAAGTGCCTGTCACAAAGGCAGCTGGGGGATGGGGTGGGAAGGAAACTGAGGACAGTGGTATTGGGAAATGTACACTGGCCCGAAGGGACGTACTGCGTCTGGTGTTGCGGGGCTGAGCCAGGTGAGGGCTGTCAGGGTGAAAGCAGCACTCGAGACACACAGGGCTCCATCATTCAGGAGATGGCATGGATGCGTGCATTTATTCAGAGCATAGGTACAGACTTAAGTATGTTTCCACAGCCCACCCAAAAGAAAGGAATGTGGATGGGAAGTGAATAGAGCCATGCACCGTTGGTCAGCCACCTGGTGACCCTTTCGACCTAATGCTACCGGTCAGAGCGGCCTGCTTTGTCACAGTTTTGACATATCCATAGAGACTGTGTTGTTCCTCACAAATCATTTATAAATCATTTACGAGGGTACATTTCCCCGAACTGAAACCTCCTGTACTGGGAAGCTGCCCAACTTTGAGCGGGACAAAGGGGGAATGAAAAATCAAGCATTCTTTTAATTGCTCAGTAGGCAACAGGACAAGTGTTGGAACATTATATAACTGAAACCTAGTCATTAACAATATTGTAACTATGATTCTGTATAAAATTCACTGTGATTCAATAAAAAATTTAAATAAAGAATTCAAATTTGAAGATTTATTTTTAGGGGGACTCCCAAGTGGTACTCTGGAGACTGGGGGTACCCCATCAGTGATTTGTGCCCAACTGGGCAGGAGGTTCAATGTAAGGGCTCAAGGATGATATGCTTCTTAGTCCCTGAAGTGTGGGGAGACCCAGGCTACCCCCTCTGTGCTGGTGACCTCCATGTTTCACTCAAAGATGGTGCTGGTTGGGGGCAGGGCATGTGGTGCTGGGAATCAAACTAGGCATCAAACATGTGTTCTAACTGCTTATTATCTCCTGCACTCACCTCTATTTTGAAGTTTCCTATGACATACACCTGTGTTCATTTTATTTCACCACTCTATCAGTTATTCATAAGGGAATGTGAACATGGGCATGTAAGCTCAGTTTCTGACAGGAGTACAGAAAAGAATATTCCCTCAAAAGATCTAAGGGGAACCTTGACTTCTGGTGCCTTGTTAAGTCTTCAGCTGTTGGTACTTGTGGTCTAGGGTTTGCCTTTTTTCTTTTCTCACTTAACATGCATTTCCTGAGTAACCTCCCCAACTCCTACGGTTGTAGCTGCGATCGCTATGGTAAAAGGCTAAGATGGTCACCAGACCAAATCATGCTCCTGAACAATCTTCAAATCCAATTGCCCAGAGAGCATATTCTATCAGTATTGTCCCAGGAAGCCACTGCCCTCCCCCAAGTTCAGCTCAATATCTTCCAGCCCTCCTCGTTTTAAACCCGCTCCTTTTATTATATTCCTCATCCCTGCCATAACTCACATGATCACCCTAGCCAGAAATGGGGGCTATCTGAGATTTTTTTCTCTCTCTTACATTATACATAATTAATTTTTACTTTTTTTCAGTATTGCGAAGTTCTTCCATCCATTAGAGCTCCAAGCATACACATGGGCAAATCCTATGTTTAAATTATACATAAAAAGTATGTAAAATATGCACAGTATGATAGGTATAATTCTCCATATATATGGGCTATATATAATCCCATATATTCTACATATAAAATAACATATATTAAAGTTATGGACACACATATGTACCTAAAAACTAAAAATCATGCATACAAATAATATACCCAACCTCTGGGCAGTGATGTTTTTCTAAGGAGGAACAAAAGGAGAAAGAATTTGCAGATGAAGCCTCACTTCTTTTTACAAAGTGGAAAAATGTTGATATGTTAGGTTTGGTGGCAGTAAGCTGGATATCATTTATGTTATTATGCAATAATTTATGTGCCTGATATGTTTCAAATTTATAAATGTTTAAGGGAAAAAATCCCTTCCCTCACCTCCCTGCCTGTGGTTTAAGGGTGTAGTTCAAACATCTGGTAGTTCTTGGATTATTATAACATTCACACCGATCTCCCATAACTCCCGTAATGCTCCCTCACTTTGAATTCCCAAGCTTGTGCATGTCCATCTCAGGTGGATGGGAGAGATGAAAGTAGAGACAAGTCTGGAGCAAGTACATCATCGATGTCTTGTATAGGTGTGTGTGTGTGTGTGTGTGTGTGTGTGTGTGTGTGTGTGTGTACATGTATGTCCCAAGCAGTGTTCAAGAGGCCTTGGGGTCACTCACAGTGTTACACAGGTTTAGCAGTGCTGGGAGCTTCCAGGGACACCCTGTGGTGCCAAGGGCACCATGACGTGGCTGGAATCAAACCCAAGGTCGTCTTATGCCACTCATGTGTTCCAGCCCTTTGAGAGATCACGCCAGCCTCATATACTTTATATTTATATATATAAGTATATATATACTTTATATTTATATATACATATATTCTTGTTGAATTGGCCAAAGCCAGTTAGCTGACCAAATCCAAGTCATAAAATGGAGAAATATTTCATATCTTTAATAGTAAAAACTACACAGTCAGATGTTAACAGGCCCACAGCACAGCACAGCTCCTGACCTACTTGCTGCTTCACCATCCCAGGTGTGGCTCACCTCTGGCTGATATCACTCTGGAATGGGAGGAAGAGCCCCTCCCTCCCAAGTTGGTCCCAGCAACTCCACACTCAACCTGTGCCATATTAATGGGCCCACACCACAGCTCCTAAAGCCAAATATGTAGCCACATGACAGACTTACTCAAGAAATTATACACTGCTCACAGTTATATTTCCTGTCATTCAGTGAAGAAAGAGAAGAGAGAGAGCAATCTCCAGCCTACTCCCTCAGCATCTTTCAGGGCACTGCCTACAAAGATTGACCCTCACTACAACAAGAACAATAGACAACCCAGGGGAAAACTTGTAGAAGCCCACCAAGTTTATTGAGTGAAAACAGTATGACTGAAAATACAAACACCACCAATCAGTTCAGAAAATCCTGAAGACTTTTTAGTGGCACCATGATGAGGATGTTTAATGAGCTGAAAGAAACAATGGCTTACATAGTCAGCAAAGCACAATGAAGCATGAGAGCAGGAATGAGAAAACTACTGTAATAAGATAGACAGGAGGAGCATGGTAGGTGATATAAAAAATTCAATATGAGGGCCACAGCAATAGTACAGACAGTAGGACATTTGCTTTGTGTGTGCTGACCTGGGAACAATCCCTGGCATCCCATATGGTCCCCCAGACCACCAGGAATAATTCCCGAGTGCATAGTTAGAATTAAACATCTGATCATTGCTAGGTGTTCCCCCCATCCCCCACTCCCCCTGAATAGAATAACAGCAGCTGAGAAAAATATCACAGAGAGTTCCAATATGAGAAGGAGAAAAAAAAAACCCCAGGAAACAACAGAAAGTAAAAAAATAGTCTGAAAAGAAATAAACAGCACACCAGAGTACTATGGGATGAGTTCTGGAGGAACAAAGTAAATATCTTCAGAGTCCCTTAAGAATAGGAAGGCAAATGAGATGAAGAAACAATAGTTAAAGAAAACATCCATAACAATTTCCCAGAGTTGAGGATTACAGGCACTGAGATTCAAGAGACCTAGAGGGTCCCAGTGAAAATAGACTCAACCAGGAAAACTCCAAGACTCACTGTACTCAAAATGACAAAAGTTGAAGATAGAGACAGAATATCGAAAGCAGCAAGATCAAAAAGGCACTTACATACAAAGAAAAGCCCATAATATTTACAGCAGATCTATCAAATGAGACTCTATGAGCCAGAAGAGAATGGAAGGACAAAAACTCAATGAAATGAACACCTCACCAAGAATACTCTAGGTGTTATATCATTCATATTTGAAGAAAAAATACAGAGCTTTATGAACAGGCAACAGCTTAAGAATTCATAGCCTTGAAACGAATCTTGTAAGAAGCATTAAAAGCTTCTTTAAAAGACAAGACAAACTTCTCAGTATGTGGCACTGAGTTTGAGATTCACAGTGCATATGGTTGCCCTCCATGAGATTAAGAAAGATATGTTTAATCCTAGCCTGTAAGGGATTTTATATATTTTAATAATTAATTCTTGTTACTGTGTTTGGCATATTGAATACTCTCAATAGCTTGCCAGGCTCTCTGAGAGGGATGGAGGAATCGAACCCAGCTCAGCTAGGCTGGCTGCGCACAAGGCAAATGCCCTACTGCTGTGCTATCACTCCAGCCCATGTCCCAGTTGTATTGATTGTTCTATGTATGATCCGTCTTCTATATCCAGAGATTTTTATTGCAATTTTTTTTTGTATTTTTGGGTCACACCCAGCAATGTACAGGAGTTACTCCTGGTTCATACACTCAGGAATCACTCCTGGCGGTGCTCGGGGGACCATATGGGTTGCTGGGAATTGAACCTGGGTCAGCCATGTGCAAGGCAAGCGCCCTACCTGCTGTACTATTGTTCCAGCCCCCTTATTGCAATTTTCACTTACTAATGCAGACACATAAGAAATATCTATAATATTTTCTGATATGAAACCAATATTCTCTTTCTTAGAATACTTTGTGCTTATATAAGTTAAAATCATATAGCAATCAATCATCACAAGTTGACCAATTGCTTTATTTTCTGATAATTTGATTTACTCTTCCTTTTAGGTTTTTTTTTGTCTCTTTTGGGTCACATCCAGTGATGCTCAGGGGTTACTCCTGGCTCTATGCTCAGGAATTACTTCTGGCACTGTTTGGGGTACCATATAGGATGCTGGGGATTGAACCTGGGTTGAATGCATTCAAGGCAAACACCCTACCTACTGTACTATCATTCTGACCCTCCTTTAATTTTTTTATTGAAACAAGTAATATTAAATTTGTTATATGTCTCCCAAGGAGGCAGGTTAGGGATTGCGAGGTAACCTGGAGACGTTAGTGGAGGGAAGGGAACATTGGTGATTGGTGTTGGAATACTATATACCTGAAAAAACTCTATTATGAACAATTTTGTAAATCATAACAAAAGATAAAATTACAAAATGCCATCCTAAAAAAATAAACGCAAAGTCACATGGCAGAGTATAGATGTAGATAAGGGTGAAGAACCATCTTTTATAGACACTAGAATTTCATGGACACTTTCTTTTATTATGAGACTCAGTGTGGGAAAGGCATCCCGAGCTACTTCCCTAGTCTCCTGACCTGTTGCTCTACCCTTGTTCTCTGTGCTCAGACTCCTCTGAACTATCTACACATCCCTGAATGTGTCTTAACATTTATTCTTTCTTTGCTACTCCCCCATCTCTTCAAGCTAACACCCTAAATTCTGGATGTCTTTAATTCAGATCTTCTTGATCAATCCATTTACAGAGAGATCAATTTTCAGCTCCCACCTTCATCCCACAGAACCAATATTTGCTCTATTTTCATTGTCTCTTGAGCACACAATATGGAACCCAGTATCACTTACTAGACTATGAATCTGTTGGGGATAGAGATTACATTTTTGTTTTGTTTTGTTTTGGGGCCACACCTGAGAGTGCTTAGAACTTACTCCTGAATCAGTGCTCAGGGATCACTTCTGGCAGAGCTCAGAGGACTATACATGGTGTTGAGGACCAAACATACATTTGCTGCATGTAATGCAAGGGCCCAACATGTTGTGCTATCTCTTGGGCCCCAGATATTTTATTTATTTTATTTGCATCTTCAGTGCTAGCACTTTACTGAGGCTCACCAAGTGTTGAATAAATACATTCTTCCGGCCAATAATTGAAGTTTCCAAAACAAATGTGTGCTCTGTCTAGAAGAGACCAAATATGCTACTTTTTAAAGATAAATGAAATTCTAGTTGTTAATGAATACACTGATGCTCTGGCAAAACATTAATATGACTTAGAATCTGATCATTTTCAAGTGAGCTGCTCCATAATCTTGAGTCATGGAGCCACCAAGAGGATGCCAGACACTCAGGTGAGGAGTACCCAAGAGCCAGCTATCTCTGTTTATGCTATTCTGCAGAGCAATCTGGGAATGGAAGAAACCTGAGGTCAATTAGCCTTCAGAAACAACATCAGGGGCTGGAGTGATAGTACAGCAGGTAGCAGGTAGGGTGTTTGCCTTGCAAGTGACCAACCCAGGTTTTTTTTTTATTAGTGAAACATCATGAGGTACAGTTGTAGATTTACATTTTTTTGTGCTTGGGTTTCGATTATACAGTGATCAAATACCCATCCCTCCACCAGTGCCCATTTTCCACCACCATGGATAATATCCCTCCCACCCCCATCCCCCCTATCCCACCCTGCCTCTGTGGCAGGGCAATCCCTTGTGTTCTCTCTCTCCTTTTGCCAACCCAGGTTTGATCCCTAGAACCCCATGTGGTTCCAAGCCTGCCAGGAGTGATCCCTGAGCACAGAGCCAGGAGTAAGTCCTGAGCACCAGTGATTATGGCAAAGAAGGAAAGAAAGTGAAGATTAGCAGGGTTTACAAAGGAAATTGTAAGGTAAATTCCTGTTCTAAGTGCTAATAGACATAATTTTCCAACTCACAGAAAAGGCTATAAAATCAGCTTATAGTTGATGCCTTAATAGCCACTATTTGGAAGAACAAAGATCTGAACTCATGAACGGCTGACTGTGCTCGGGATTCAAATAACCTGAGTTGCTATTGTTGAAGTTGCATATATATATATATTTTTGGTCAACTGAGTCTCAATTTGGAGAGATGATTACCAGTCCTTGCATCACTACATTTTTCATTCAAGGACTTCCTCTGGCAGAAACATCCTGCTGTTTCTGCTGTTGTATTTAGGAATAAACTAAAGATAGTTCTAAAAGAATTGAACACAGAACAAACAACTAGAAACAACAAATCACTGTTTGCTTGTTTCTTTTGGGGAGGGGGTGGAGGAGGAACAATGAGTATAAATTCAAGAGCAAGAAGACCATAAATGTCATCTCCAAGGTGTCACACACTCAAGAGAAAGTTACTTACAGTGTTTACAAATGTTTCACTACTACTTAGGGAGAGGGCTAGCTGCTTCACGTGGTGTTTCTGTTTTAATTTCCTTAAATTCAGGAAAATGTGCAAAATGACTTTATGCCAACAGCACATGCTACAAAGTAGAGTTCACCAGGGGTGAACTCTGGCAAAGAAATTGTTTGTCAGTGCTGTTAATATACACTAGAAGACATCTGATGTGAAATTCATAATTGAAATGTTATGAGCAGTTTAGCATATGGATCCTTCACATCCACTTAATTGCCAGTTTAGTAATAATTTTATGTAATGAGGCATTATTAATAATACGTGAAATACTAAATTGACGTAATGCACTAAAAACGTAATATGACATTTGCTACTGGAAGAATATTATGATTCCAGGTATGTTGACTATAATTTCAAAAGCATGTGATACTACATAAAATAGTAATACTTCATTTTTTTTAGAAAAGTTTATTCTTAAATGTACAACATGTTCCAAAGCACTTCCTTCTAGGTACTGCTGGCAACAGAGTCTATGCAGAGAATCCAGATGTTTAACCAGGAACAGAATTAAAGATCACCACTGCCTCCAGCACAAAGAACAGTTTATATATTTTTTGACAGATTTCTTAATTACACTAGTTTTGGTTTTAGTTCCTTGACTTTCTTCTGCTCCCCCTTCTGTTTCTGCTAGATGCCTTCCCTTCCTTGGCCATCTCCTGGGCATCTTCTTGCCACCTTCCCATCTAGCATGGCATGTGCTGCTTTTTGCCCAACTAATCTCTAGAAAGAAATTGATTTTGATGCGGGGCAAATTTGCTTTTAAGTTATATATATATGCATATATATATTTTTTACAAAAAAATGCAAAACTTCCATTGCTCTTCTGGTGGTATGTTGCAACAATTACTGGCTCCTCAACGTGAGCCTAGGAGGCTAGGCAGTTCAGGCAGCTGAATCCAGTAGGAGAAATTTCAGTATTTTAAGTTAATTTGTTTTTTTAAAACAGTTAAATCACCATGAATTACAAAGTTAAAAAGTTATCCATGATTGGGTTCCATGAGTACAACGTACCAATCCCATCACCAATATCTACTTCCCTCTACCAGTGTCCCCAATTTCTCTTCCACCCCATACCCTGCTTCTGTGGCCAACACTTTATACTTTCTAGGCACAATGGTTTACAATACTATTACTAAAAGGGTGTCATGCATATGATTTGACCTCCTTTCAGCACCTAGTTCTCATCCAGAGTGACCGCTTTCCTCTATCATTGTCATAGTACCTTCCCTGACCTACTACCTGCCCCTCACCACCCCACCTTCCTACTAAGCTTCCTACTAAGCACTTCCTTCTAGGTACTGCTGGCAACAGAGGCTATGCAGGGAATCCAGATGTTTAACCAGGAACAGAATTAAAGATCACCACTGCCTCCAGCACAAAGAACAGCTAAGTGCAAGCTTCCTACTAAGGTCCAGTTCAGCTCTTTGTTTCTATTACTATCAAGAGTTAGTTATTTCCCTGCTATGTTTCTTTACATCCACATATAAGTGAGATCATTATGTGTTGTCCTCCTTCTGAGTCATTTCTCTCAGTCCTATACTCTCCAGATCCACCATGTATCAGCAAATTGCATGATTTCATCTTCTCTTATGGCTGAATAGTATTCCATTGTGTATATGTACCATAGCTTCTTTATCCAGTCATCTGTTCTTGGGCACTTGGTTTGTTTCCAGATTTTGGCTATTGTGAATTAAGACTTGTCCCAGTTTATTCCAGAGGACAAAAAGTAGAGATGCAGTAGTCAAATGCTAGGGATCAAAAAAAATCCCAATATAATTTCTAAAACCTAATTTGGGTCATTATTCTTATTTGCAAGGCTTGAAACAAGAATGCAAATGGAGGGTCATATATCATATTTGTGTATATTTAAAGTTATAAATGAAGAAACAAACTACTAAATAGAATATGATTTTTCTACTTTATAGGTACCCAAAATAATGACAAAATAGGAAAATATGTGAAAAGTTTTGATGGTTTATATAAGAAAGACATAGAAAATATCAAAGAGCCAAATCTAATTAAGATTGTGTATCACTACTATTGTCCCATTATTGGGCTTGTCATAGATGAGCAATAAAAAATCATAATCTACTAAAAATAAAAACTCAATCTTTAAATTTAGGTTTTTTTATTTTGCTTCAGAAAAATCACTAAAGATTTTTACAGACAAGTGCCATTATATTCACCATGTTTGTATAACTTGTGTCTATTCTGTGTAATGCCCTTAATGACTAAAAACTAAAATATCATTACATTGAGGATGTTAATTTTTATACATATTTCATTACAAATAAAAAACATAACTTTTATATGTTTAAAAAAACATTTCTAGTATTTAAAATTATATGTTAAACATGAAAGGCAGAAACACAAGAAATAAACATTAACAATTTTAATTGATCTATTTAAATCACGGTCACGGTCCTCCCGTTGTTCATTGATTTGGTCGAGCGGGCCCAGAAACGTCTCCATCGTGAGACTTGTTGTTACTGTGTTTGGCATATCGAATAGATCACGGGTAGCTTGCCAGGCTCTGCCGTGCGGGCCAGATACTCTTGGTAGCTTGCCGGGCTCTATTTAAATACATTTTAAAATTTTAATAAAATATTATTAAGTATTTTATAAAGATAAAACTATTTGCAATTAGAAGACCTGCAATACAGTACAGGAAATAAGCATTTACTTGCACATGGTCTCGACCCTGGTATGTATCCCTGGCATCACATATGGTCCCCTGAGCACCTCTGTAGGTCAGTCCTAAAACTGAGCCAGGAATAGCCCCTGAGCACAGCCAGGTGTGGCTCACCCCCATGACACCCCCCAATAAAAATGGATTTGCTCTGCAATTAGAGCAATTAATGTCTACCTGGTTGACAATGTAGAGAACTCGTGTCTGACTCCTACGTGCTATGTTTGAACAAAGGGTGGGCAGATTTAGGAGTAACATGAAACATTTAATACTGAAAAATGTTCCTAAGCAAGCATTGCAAATAATGCACTGACTTGAAGCAAGGATCAGAACTTTATCAAGAAAGAGGAGAATGGATGCTTGGCACCTCTGGGATGAATGCTTCACAGGGTCAGGCACTACTGTGTCCATGAAGATGGGAAAGATTGTGCAAGCTAATTAACATGATTTTTCTCTTGCCTAAGTACTGACATTGTCCCTGCACTCTGAAGAGGCTTTCTTGGCATTTGTATTCCATTGCCTTTTGTGTAGAGGCCACAGAGAAAGGGGCTTGTTAATATCTGGAAAGTGTTGGTCATATCAGCAGGTGTTTTGGGATTTGGGTTTCTTGTGTCAATTATTAGCACTGGATGATCCCTAGTGACAGAGCTGCACATGTGTCCTTTCATCTTTTCATCAATCTGTGAGTTTGTGCTTGTGTTGATTATGGGGTCCTCATAATAAGATGACGACAGAAAAGCATAGTATGGTGTATGTAGTGTGGACACAGGAAGAGTTTAATAAATGTTGCTTTCACATCAAATACAGCATTCCCTCACAGACTCTGATATTTCCCTCTGCCTGCTTCCCTGATTGAGTCTGATTAAAAATATAATAGTTCAAAATCTCTCCTATATAGCTGTGGTATATTTTGGGACAGTGATCATCATGTTTGGAATTTTGTGTCTAGGTCTGAGGCTGATTTACTTGGTTCATGCAGGTATTGACATACTATTAAAACACTGGGTACCATTCATTGAACAAGTTTCTATGAACCCTGCATGTGCCCCCAATTCCACATCTCTCCCTCTATTCTCTGGAACCCTCTTCCTAAGATCTCCGGAAGTTTCTCCAGGGCTTTTTTCAGTGTCTGAGGAAAATGTTCGCAAATGCAAGCACATGAATATGTTCACACACATGCACACACACAAACACACATGCACACACAACTCCAAAAGTATTACTGGTCAGATATCAGGAGGATGTTTCTGGATGGCACCGACATATCAAAATAACTGAAGGAAAAGAGATCCCTTTCCTTGTGAGTGAGTTTGGCAATTAAAATCTAATTCAGGGTCAACCAGAAGAACTATTTCCATACTGACAGATGTTCAGTGATTTTTGTCAAGTGAGTTGGTGGCCTCTGTCCAGTTCCAAGTGGTCAGATGTCCAAATCACTAAAATCACAATTCTAGTGATTTGTGATCTGATTAAAGACCTTCTTAAGGTTTCTGGCTCAGAGTTCAGAACAGAATTGAAGGAGAGATGGAGAGACCTGCAAGGAAGTTGCAACATATTCTGATTCTAAGCCCAAACTTGCAGTGTGACTGTACCCAACACTAACCTACTCTGCAGATAAACTAGAATTTAGTCTTCCTGTAATGTCATCTAACTCCCAAAAAGTTCATGAGAAAATACTTGGTTATTAAAAGTGATGTGTTCTTTTCTTTTTTTTAATTAGTGAAACACCATGAGGTACAGTTGTAGACTTACAAACTTTCATGCTTGGGTTTCAGTTATACAATGATTGAGTACCCATCCCTCCACCAGTGCCCACTCTTCATCACCAATGATCCCAGTAACCCTCCCACCCCTCACCCCATCCCCCACCCCGCCCCGCCTCTGTGGCAGGGCATTCCCTTTTGATCTCTCTTTCCTTTAGCGTTTTGTGGTTTGCAATAGAGGTATTGAGTGGCCATCCTGTTCGGTCCATAGTCTACTCTCAGCATGCATCTCCTATCCCGAGTGAATCCTCCAAACACCCTTTATTTGGTGTTACCTTCTCTATCTAAGCTGACTTTCTCCCTAGCATGTGCTGCCAGCTTCCAAGCCATGGAGCAGACCTTCTGGTACTTACCTCAACTATTCTTGGGTGTTCATCTCCTATTCTGCTACCTCATAATCCCCAGACGAGTGTAGTCTTTCTATGTCTGTCCCTTTCTTTCTGACATCTCATTTAGCATGATACTTTCTATGTAGAACCACTTGTATGCAAATTTCATGACTTCATTTTTTTAACAGCTGCATAGTATTCCATTGTGTAGATGTACCCAAGTTTCTTTAACCAGTGTGATATGTTATTTCAATGTTGCATATTTTTGTACTGAATCCATTTCGTGTTCACCATTTCTTTCTGAGAGTTCTAAGGGTGAAAAGAGGAAGAATTTAATGCAACAAGATATTTCTCCAGTTGAAATTACTTTTTTAAAATTTAAGTTTTGGTTTTTGAATCACTCCTGTTGGTGTCTGGGAAATATTCAAGACTCAGTGCTCAGGGTTGCTGCTCGTGGTTTGGGAAACCATGTGGTACTGGGTCAAACCCAAGGCTCCAACATGCAAAGCACTTTGGACCATCTCTCTAACCTCTTCTTTTGATTTTTAAACCCAGCTCAGTCCAACCTCTCCAACCCTTCTAGAGGTTGTTTTAGCACCCATTTTCAAATTATGGAAAGAATTTGCACTTTATATATACATCCATATTCAGAGGCAGACTCCAGTTTTGTGGGTTGTTACAATTACATACTTTTGGAAGTCTATCTTAAAAAAATATAAAATAAAAGGACTGGAGCGATAGATTTTTTTTAATTTCCTCAGAGTCCTTGGCAGGCATGAACCCAGAGCACACAGGCAAGAGTTAGATCTCAGCATCACTGGGCGTGTGCCTCCTCCAAAAAAGGACCAAGGCAAAATCACAAATTCAATATTTCTTGGGTCCCAACCAGACCTTAAAAGTGTAAGTGAAGTGTAAGTGAAGTAAAAGCGTTAGCAGCACAGTACTCTGGCAAACCCACCCTGCACACACTGCTCCCCTGGGGAGTATTTGTTTTGTTTTGTTTTGTTTTTTGGTGTTTGGGCCACACTCAGAGGGCACTTAGGGGCTACTTTCAGTTCAGAGCTGGGGTGGGGCGAGAAAGTATTGCTCCAGATGGTGCTTGGAGAAACATGAGGTACCAGGGTAGAAACCTAGACTCCCACATGCAAAGCATATGCTCCAGACCTTAAAGCCATTTCCTGAGCCCTGTTTTACTTATTGTAAGCTCTTGGTTGTGTTGTCTACCTAAGGGAACAAAATTCAGAAGGTGTATGTAGCAAGAGATAATGGACTGTTTACCATTAAAAGGAGACTTGATTAAAGAACTCCCAGATGAAGTCTTGAAGAAATGTGAACTGTGTGGTTCACAGTAGATAGAATGTGTGCTGCATTTTTTCAGGCTTAAAAAGGGGAACGCTGGTAATATGAGCTATGACAAAGTGTGATCCCTGTGTATTTTCTTGGGATCATATGGGAGGGAAAGCAGACTGATTATTTTATAGCTGGAGTGATAGCACAGCGGTAGCACAGTGATAGTACAGCGGTAGGCCATTTGCCTTGCACACAGCCAGCCCGGCTCACCCGGGTTCAATTCCTCCACCCCTCTCAGAGAACCCGGCAAGCTACTGAGAGCCTGGCAAGCTACCCATGACGTATTCAATATGCCAAACACAGTAACAACAAGTCTCAAAATGGAGACGTTACTGGGCCTGCTCGAGCAAATCGATGAACAACGGGAGGACAATGTTTTTTTTTTTAATTTTGGCTCAGTGGGGGAGGTAAGACAGTTAATATCTTACCTCCCCCATTGAGCCAAAATTAAAAAAAGCAGAGATGAGGCAGGACTGATATTCCACCATCAGTCTGACTCAGAAAATTTAAGTCACAAATTATTTCTAAAGTTTTATTTTTTTCCTACTTGGTCTAAAATAATGACCAATAGGAACATCAGCATGACTCTTCTTCTTTCTAAGTTTGTTGGAGACAGGGCTCTGAAAGGTGGAGTTGGGGGCGAGGTGAGGGTGGGGGGGGGTGGGGAGTGCATGCAGTCTGCACCTAAGTCAGGCAGGGATGGGACAAAAGGGCGAGGCCCCTAAACTGCCTGCCCTGCTCTTGAACAGGACTCACATGCTGTAAAGAAAAGAAATTTAGTTCCTGGACTGAAGAGATAGCACGGGGTTACGGTATATGCCTTGCCTGCAGTTGACCCAGATTTGATGTCTGATACCACTTATGGTCTCCTGAGCAATGCCAGGACTGATTCCTGAATACAGAGTCAGAAATAAGTCCTGATCATTGACTGGGTGTGGTCCAAAATCAAAAAAGGAAAATTTGGTTCTGAATAGGAGGGCAGGTAATATAATTTTTAATGAGTCACTCAAATATTTTTAGATTTCCAAATATATCGAAACTTATTTGACTTTTTTTTGTGATAGCTTCTATGTTTTAGTAATGTTCTTCAACATGTGTTGAGACATATGACCTAGCACATCATCTATTTATAGAAAGACTAATGTGTGTTTGAGAAGACTGTCCACTCTCATTATTGATAGGATAATCTATAAATGCCCATTAAATGAAGACTATTAATTGTGTTAAAATATTCTCAGCTTTAATTGGCTTTCTGACTGCCTAACTATTAAAATCTGAGAAAGTTAAAAGAATCAAACAGTTTTTTTAGTAGGGAAAGTCTTGAATAGGCATTACATGTGCTAAAAAATACTTAAAAGCCAATACACATCTGAGAATATGCTTAACTTCATTAGTAGTTAGAAACCATAACCCAGGACTACCCTTTTTCATTTGCTTAATACACTGATGCTGGCACTGCAATTTGTGTTAATTAAGCCACATCTAAGGGTGAACCACTGGTGGTACATGCAGGCATCAATGTGTTAATCTGAAAAAGTCAACAAGCCTGACAATATTGAGTATTAAAAGGATCAAGAGGATTTTGTGTCAATTACTAGTAGGAGTACAAAATGGTACAACCACTTTGCAAACTAATATGACATTATTTTGTAAAGGTGAACTTTCATATACCCCTTGGCTGACCTGTTCTTAGAGATATAGCCCAGAAAATCTCCTATACATTATCATAGGAAAGATGCTTGAGGAAGTTCATAAAAACACTATCTGTAATGGCAAAAAAAGAGAAAAGACTCAAATTCCCACCAACATGAAAAACAAAGAAACACCTTTTAGTATTAATAATGAGTAATTTTTACCCGCAAAAACATGGATGGATCTTAGTAACACAGTGATATATGTATGTACATATACATTCAAATCCAGAAGTTAGATATACTATATAATACTTAAAGTTGAAAAACAACTCAAATAAAATCTTCGTATGTGTGCATATATCCCCATATCACGGCGGTCCTCCCATTGTTCATCGATTTGCTCCAGCGAGCCCAGTAATGTCTCCATCGTGAGACTTGTTGTTACTGTGTTTGGCATATTGAATACGTCCTGGGTAGTTTACCAGGCTTTGCCGTGCAGGCGAGATATTCTCGGTAGCTTGCCAGGCTCTCCAGGAGGGGCAGAGGAATCAAACCCGGCTCGGCCAGGCCGGCTGCACACAAGGCAAACGCCCTACCTACTGTGCTATTGCTCCAGCCCATCCCCATATAATATTTATCACATTGCATATATGTAAAAATAAGCATATATTTTATACTAGTAATTATCTAGGGTTAAAGAAGACAGAAAGGAATGGAAAGAAAGGAAGAAAGTTATTGTCAATGCTTTGGTTTTGAGGCTGGGTGGTGATTTCATGGTGGTTAGAGCCACACAGACAGTGAAGATTAGATTTCACAAAGCAGCAGATAGAACAGTTCCATTCTCTTGAGGTCCCTTTTAGATAGAAATAAATGAAAGGCAAAGGACTGCCTTAGGAATGCCCATATATACTTAAGGGATGGGAGAAACCCAAGCTTGAGCCCTCTGAACTATAAATATAATTCTGCTGAAATTACAGACATCTGGTGCCCTCAAAATTATTGGCAGCCAATAAACCAAAGTGAAATTTTAAGGCTGGGTTGCAAGCAAACTAGTCTGATGTCTGAGCTCTTCTCAGATTCAAGGTGGCTAAGATGATGTCGATAAAATAAACCTTTTTCCAATTCTGACCAGTTGGGAACTCAACCAGCTCTCAGCTAACTGACAGCAGCTGGGGAGTATGATGGAACCAACCTTTAATGAATCAGCAGGGAAGATATAGGGAAATAAATTACTCAACTTCATTCTCCTCCCACCTTCCCATCTCCTCCTGTCTTCACTAGCCTCACAAAGTAAATGGTGCTGCAACTTCCCCCTGGGCGCCAGAAGGCAAAGAATCCACCGAGACAGTCCATCCAGGGCAGCCTCCTGGGACACAGCAGGCTGAAGAAGGGTAGGAGCAGATGCAGGGAGACCAGCAGAGGTCAGGCATCAAGGTGACAGCATCAGAAGTGCTGAGTGTGGCTTCTGAGAAAGCTTCTAAAGGAAAAGCAGACTTTTTAGCTATCGTACCCACATCCCTGTCTATAATGCTGATACAAAGTCTAGAATTGCAACTATATTTTATAAATCATGGATAATGTAAAGATACATGTAAAAATGGTGAATGGGGTAGATAATGAGAATTTGGTTCTATAGCAGTCCCCAACTACCTAGCCCAAGATTTCACTGCTACATAATAAAAACAAAACAAAAAAACACTTACTTTTACTTGTTTAATATCAGGTTTCTGTTACATGCAGCCAAATGCAATCCTGAAAAATTCAGAGACCTTGCCTAAGTCTTTTCTAGATAATATGAACTATTAAGTTTTTTTTTAAATTTCAATGTACTAGACAATCAAGCATCATTGTGGAATAATATGAATTAATGTTTGATACTTCATAAATAAATTCATTCATCTT
Source organism: Sorex fumeus (assembly GCF_029834395.1). Taxonomy (NCBI): domain Eukaryota; kingdom Metazoa; phylum Chordata; class Mammalia; order Eulipotyphla; family Soricidae; genus Sorex; species Sorex fumeus. Next base: position 23,926,515 of record NW_026606075.1, on the reverse strand, counting down.
AATTTAGAAAAATTTAAATTATAATAATTTAATCAACAGTAGAAATAAGCTGAAAGTCAAAAAGTTCTCTTTTATCTGCATATTAATTGACAGACAACTCAAAGCTTTTATTTTTCTGGTTCATTTAAGATAACTCATTTTGGGAGTAAATAAGGTGTCAAGTTTGTACAATTTGTTTAGCACTTCTACTTAAAGAGCACATAGTTTTGAAGTTTTAAATGTATTAAAACTTTTTATCTGGAAACTATGGCAAAAAATAGAGACCTATCATAATCGTTCTTATGACTAAATCAAATCTCTCCTAAAGATAAAATGAAATATCTCTCTTAACAGCTGAAGTGTGTACAACAAATTAAATTTTTCTCTAATACAATGGATAGGATAATTGCCTTGCGTGAGCCTGACCTGTATTCAATCTCTGGCACCATATGATTCCCCAAGCCCGATCAGGAGTGATTCCTGAGCCCAGAGCCAGGAGTAAGTCCTGAGCGCTGTCGGTCATGGACCCCAAACAAAAAATAAACCAACTCCTTCATCCCAGTAAGTCTCTATCTCTTAATTTCTCCATCTATTAATGTGTCTTATCGGATGCATTTTATATCACTAAAAAAGAGAAAACATTTTAGCTGCTCTAATATTTTTGAACATCAACTAAAATTTTGACAGCACTAGATAAGTTTGGATTATTACTAAAAGTAATTTAACTGATGAATTTTATGGTAAGAAGTAATTACAGGGATTAGAGAGAAGGTAGAGGGGTTGATGTGTTTGCCTTACTGACCCTGATTCAAATTTCCAGTACCACATATTACCCTGCGAACACCACCAGGGGTTATTCCTCAGGAATAGCCCCTCAGAACTGCTGCATGTGGTCAAAACAAAACAAAGAAATAATCACACTGTAATCTAACTTTTATAAAAGATTCTTCTTTGATTTTTTGCTTGAGGCAAAGCAGTATATGGATAGATCTGTGGCTTGTAACTAGAGTACTTAGAGTTTTTGAAAAATTTTCTACCCCTTTACAGACCTGGATTGTTAGATTCCCATTTTCAGTCAGTCGGGCCCTGATTAACTGTATCTTCAGATCTAAAATTATCAAGTATTGGGGCTGGAGCAATAGCACAGCGGGTAGGGCATTTGCCTTGCACGCAGCTGACCCTGGTTCGGTTCCCAGCATCCCATATGGTCCCCTGAGCACCTCCAGGAGTAATTCCTGAGTGCAAAGCCAGGAGTAACCCCTGTGCATTGCCAGATGTGACCCAAAAAGGAAAAAAATAAAGTATTGACACAAAATGAGAAATCAGTGGGACTGGTGTCAGAAAAGAGTAGAAATTCAGTGATAGATCACGTGTATTTCAGGACATTTATGGGAGATGCCGACAGAAGTGACTGCACACACCTATTTCCCTTAAGCTTGGGAACAGATGAAACTAGACTGTGGATGTGTCCAAACTTATCTAGTACTGTCAAAATTTTAGTTGATGTTCAAAAATATTAGAGCAGCTAAAATGTTTTGTCTTTTTTAGTGATATAAAATGCATCCGATAAGACACATTAATAGATGGAGAAATTAAGAGATAGAGACTTACTGGGATGAGGGAGTTGGTTTATTTTTTGTTTGGGGTCCATAACCGACAGTGCTCAGGACTTACTCCTGGCTCTGTGCTCAGGAATCACTCCTGATCAGGCTTGGGGGGATCATATGGTGCCAGAGATTGAATTAGTGGATTAACTCAACAGACTGTGGATGAATAGCATAAAACTTCCCTTGTGATTCTCAACTGCATAACTTTGTGCAATCCTTGTTAAGCAGATCAGATTCTGCTTCAGGAAAAAATGTTTCTGGGCAAGTAGATGGTAAACAAGGACCCTTTAGAGCCTGCCTCAAGGTAGTCAAGTCAGGAAAATGCTTATTACCTTAGTTTCGTCAGGGTTTGGGCCAGGGCGAGCCCCATGCACGGCAAATGCCTTCTCCCCTGTACTATCTCTCTAGACTGAGGACTATTTGCTATACTAGTGAACTCATCAGTGTAGAACACCGACTTGAAAGTGGGAGTAGGCGAGGTCAAAAGTTTGCTCCCTGACACTACCCACGAGCCCAAGTGTGATCCCAGGCGCTTAGCTGTTTGTGATCTCTAGCACCACCATCAACTGCACAATTTCTGGTGCACCCTGGCTAAGTGTGTGTGAAGCTCACACCAAGTGAGCAACCTCCGGTCATCAAAGAAACAGCAATAACGAATGGAAGGGATGAAGGGAAATAAAAATAACAAATTTAGATGAAATGAGGTTTATTTAAAAAAAACCAGAAGCTGTTAAAAAATTCTTAAGATCTGTATATGAAAAGAATACTCTTATAATTATGTTCTCAATTAATGCTTACAAATAAAAATAAGTGCTTGCAAGATTTACCAATACTTCCAACAGAAGTCTGGAAAACACTCATTCCCTAATGACTAACAGTCTTTGGCACATGGTTCTACAGTATTGATAAGTATCAAACTTGATTTGTTGTGAATAAACGTCTCAGAACTGGGGACTGTTTTCTGTGTCCCTCACCTGGAAAATATTTAAAAAGTCAGCTTATAGAAAAATCATCTCTTTTCCATATCACTCAAATTTTGGCATCAGTTAGAATACAAGAGTCATTCCTCCTTAACCAAGAAGAAAAGTAATTTCTTAGGTAGTTATTACTTATTTTACTTTTTAAAAATACAATCACAGCTTTTGGTAGAATTGAGAATGAATGCTGGGCTATTGGCACATGCGCACAAGAAATATTTTTGTGATTGTTAAGCACTAATCATTGCATTTATTTTTAAATTTGTGGTTAATATATTCAGATAAATTCCAGATTGCACAAATTTTTCGTGGAAACCGCTTCCTCTCAAAGTCTTTACTCAGCCAATCTTGTATTGTGCCCTTTGATCAATTAAGTATGTTTGATTCATAAGCATAGCAAAACTGCAGTTATCTTTTTCTTTTAGGTCCTTTCAATCGACTATTCAGAGATTAGTTTTCCCTGCACAGAGTCATTGAACTCAGTCATCTCAAAATAGCAAAAGCAAAGCAGTATAGATCAGCTCCAGGTTCAATGGTCACACTCTAGGAACACAATTCATTTGTTAATTAAATGCATACTATCTACACCACTGCCTCCTGCTAGCTTCAAATTTCTGTTTGTGGGAATTCTCTGTTTGCCTAAGGAGTGAAAATAAAATAGACACCCCCCCCCCCCCGTTCTTGTTACATATTTTTTTAATGTAAGCTTTCCCCACATTCCTGCATTTGAAACCTTAGTTTTTAAATTAATCTAGCAGAATTTAAATTAATTTTTATGAATGTTTCCACGGCCACTTACTCCCCCCTCTTTGAAGAATTTAAATGCATTACATCATAATTTGAAAGTGGCACAATTTTTAGAAACAACCAGAGTAATATTATGTTCTTCCCAAATCAGCAGAATTTGGATCCAAATTTGTGAACATATTTGGTCTGGATATATATAGCTTGAATCTATTCAATAGACTGAACTCTATGAAGTCAGGGACTATATTCCACCAACACATTGGTAGCACTGTAGCGCTGTCCTCCCACTGTTCATCAATTTGCTAGAGCGGGCACCAGTAACATCTCCATTGTGAGACTTCTTGTTACTGTTTTTGTCATCTCAGATATGTCACAGGTAGCTTGCCAGGCTCTACCATGCGGGTGGGATACTCTTAGTAGCTTGCTGGGCTCTCTGAGAGAGGCGAAGGAATTGAACCTGGGTCGGCTGCGAGCAAGGCAAACACCCTACCTACTGTGCTATTGCTCCAGCCCAACACATTGGTACCACACTAAAAATAAAGAATATTCTTCAGAAAAAGACTTTCTTGAGAGAAGGAGATGTCAAGAGATCAGATAACAGGGTGGGAGATGACACTCTGGGGTAGGGCATGTATGGGGCCTTGGATTTGATCTCTAATAAAGAGATAGGTCTAGGGAATCTCATATGTCATAGTAAGACATTTGTACTTCTTCCTAGAGGCATAGTGATTATTGAATAGGCTAGGTACATGGATGAATTTTCATTTTTTCAAAGTTCTTTCCAGTAGCATGTTTTGGAAGCATTGAACTCTAAGTTACTGGAAGAGAGAGGACTCTAACTGTCTTGATCTTGCTGAATGAACGGCTAAAAATCCATGAAGTGGAAGTGGGGAGATGGCTAAGGAAGATGCTAGGCATGAAGGCCCTGAACTCAACCCCAAGCACTGCATAAGCTTCCAGTACTGTTAGGGATGGTCCTGGCTATATTTGGAACAGCACTGAACCAGACCCCCAGCATTTCCATGAGGGGGTCCCTTAAAAAAAGTTCATGATGATGTTAGTCTTTGAATCTAGAAGAATAGGAAATTTAAGGACCTAATGGGGGAAATTCCATCCACCTCTTCGAAACTAACCCTAAGATTGGACTTTTTAGCTTATTTATTTATTTTGTATTTTATAAAATATATTTTATGTTTATTTTATTTATTTAATTAGTGAAACACCTTGAGGTACAATTGTAGACTCACAAATTTTTGTGCGTGGGTTTCAGTTATACAATGATTGAGTGCCCATCCCTCTACCAGTGCCCACTGATCCCAGTACCCCTCCCACACTCTATCCCCCCCCCATCCCACCCTGCCTTTGTGGTAGGGCATTCCCCTTTGTTCTCTCTTTCCTTTTGGGTGCTGTGGTTTGCAAAATAGGCATTGAGAGGTGATCAGGTTCAGTCTATAGTCTACTTTCAGTATGCATCTCCCATCCTGGGAGGATCCTCCCAACACCCTTTATTTGGTGCTCCCTTCTCCATCTGAGCTGCCTTTTCCCCCAGCATGTGCGGCTGGCCTCCAAGCCATAGAGTGAACCTCCTGGTACTTACCTTGGCTATTCTTGGGTGTTAGTCTCCTATTTTGTTACTTTATGTTCCCCAGATGAATGCAATCTTTCTATGTCTGTTCCTCTCTTTCTGACTCATTTTGCTTAGTATGATACTTTCCATGTGGTACCACTTTATGTAAATTTCATGACTTCATCTTTTCTAACAGCTACATAGTAACTCCATTGTGTAGATGTACCAAAGTTTCTTTAACCTGTCATTTGTTCTCAGGCACTCAGGTTTTTTCCAGATTCTGGCTATTGTAAACAGTGCTGCAATGAACAAACAGGTGCAGATGTCACTTTGACTATATATTTTTTTGCCTCTCTGGGATATCTTTTAGCTAATTTAAATGGTCATGATTCATCTGAACTCCTCAGAAATTTACCAGAGCAGAGAGACATCATTCTGATCTGAAGAAATCTCTCAGGAATGCACTGAAATATATCTCTGGATCTCTATAGGGACAGATTTATTCTTTAAGATATGGAGGAGGAACTATCCTTCTGAGAACAGTTTTTCTTTTTTTTCCTTTTTCTAAAATTTATTTTTGTTTGTTTTCAAATTGAATCACCATGGGATACAGCGTTACAAATCTGTTCATAATTGGGTTTCAGTCATACAATGTTCCAACACCCATCTCTCCACCAGTGTAATTTCCCAGCACCAATGTCCCAGTTTTCCTCCCATCCCCCATCCCCCCACCCCCCACCCCCCACCAGCCTGCCTACCTCTATGGCAAGCACCTCTCTCTCTCTCTCTCTCTCTCTCTCTCCCCTCTCTCATTCTCTCTCTCATTTTAGGCATTATGGTTTGCAATACAGATGCTGAAGGGTTATCTCAACACTCAGTTCTTGTTCAGAGTGATCATTTCCAACTATTGGACCCACCTCTATCTTAACTACCTTTCACCCCCTCCCCCGGATTTGTAATGAGAATAGATTTTCAAGGGACATCTGCAGGAGGCATGGAGGTCCCTGCTAATCTACCCCCAAAGGAAATACTCCCTAAAGGGAGGGCACGATGAAGGTCCAGCAGATAATCTGAATGTACACGGTTCCACCTTCATCTCCCAGATAACTTGCTTCTGTGTGCCTCAACCCTACAGATGCTGGAGTGCTGACCTTTGAAATGTGGGCCTCACGGGCCAAACATGTGACACTGTTTGGTGCCACCCCCACCAGCTCAGTAAATCTCTTTCCCACCAAACCTCCGCCCTGGTTCACCCTGACAGTTCCTAAATATAAATCAGAAAATTAAACATTTACCTAGATGAGAAAATAGCGCTCTCTCATTGACATTTTCCCCATACCCTCAGCGATGTGATTTAGTTACAATTTTTAGTAGCTGCTTTTACATTTTTAATTATTTTGTAGAGTTAAAATATGTAATAATGGATAACTGTGCAATACATTAAATACTTATGGGTATGTTGTGCCTTCTGTTATAATATAAAATCCATCTATTCTGGTTGATGGGTTTTAACCTCACACAGAATACTTTAAACTCCATTTGGACTTGTGCCTACAATCACCTTAGCAAAGTCTCTTAAGTAACTGCACACAGCCTAATTAGTATGCATTATCAATTAACAAACTTAATAGCCGGCAGATTGATTAGATCCTCTGTTGCAGGGGCAGAGCTGAAGCGAAACAGAATGAAAAATCATTGCACGCATACACTGCGGCTTTGTTATTTTCTCAGATCCCCTCCTCCTCCTTCACATTCCTTTAATTAATGCATGCATATGGTTCCGCATATCTGGTAAACCCCAGCCTTTCCTAACTCTTTGATGAAGCTCATTTTTAAACAGAAGGAGTCCGTGCCTCCTTCTTTGTGAAGGGCGGGGGTGCTGGATTTATCATTTTCACCCCTCTTCTTGCCCTTTTGCATAGCGCTGAATTTTAAAGGGCTGCTTCTCCTACCCTGATTATTCTCCTGGTGGTGGAAATGGGAGAGGAATACAAAGATGAGTGGGAAGCGCGTGCTTTTTAACACAGAGGACCACTCGGGAGTCACATCGGTGGGGCTTTGACAACCGTAAAGTACTTCTGGCAATTACTTCCCCAAAAAGAATGGTACAAATGGACTGTCCTGTTACATCTTGTCTATTTTTGATGGACTGGAAACAATATGAATAAATGAAGGGAAATCCACATTTCCTGAAAGCGAAGAAGAGTTGCCAACTGCACTGTTCATAAATGCTGGCATTATAGAATTTTACACCTTCCATAAACATTCAACACAAAACTCTAAAACGACTTCTGAAGACATTTCCAACACCATAAATTGTCACCTGGAAGTGCTGATTTGGGTTTTATTTTTCCACTTTAAAGAAAATAATGTTTTATGCCAGTTCCTTATTTATTAGCTGTTCTCAGAAACAGTAATTTTTTTCTTTTTTGTGGCTTCTATGTGGGAAGAGTTCTAATTAGGATGTGGAAGAGGCATAACGAAGTTCAAATTTCAAGTTTGAAGGAACCTGCATGCCTGTAGTTTACTAACTATTCCCTCCCAAACCCTAGCAGGGACAATCCCAGGAATTTCAGGGCTAATCAAGGGACAATCCCAGGAATTCCAGGGCTAGTCAATGTTTTTGGACTGTCCTCCTCGCAGGAGGTGCTGAGTGACTGTGGCCTCACTTTCTGCCACTCATTTCTTTGATCACCACCTTGTGCTCACACACATCTCTAACACAAAGCTCACTTCCCTCACTTGCTTCCCTCTGCCTGAGGTGCTCATCTGAATCTGTATGGCTTCCTTTCTCCTTATCCCATAGGTCTGTCCAAATATGAGGGATGTTCTAAAAGGGACCTTTCCCAAACACCAATAAAAAGTAACCACCCCTTGCCCAACCACCAGTGTTCTTCACGCCACTCTATCATAGGACATCATTCTTCCACTGCCTTAAGTTATCGTATTTACATACTTCTTTAATATTTTCATCCCCCAAGAAAATGCAAGCTTCTGAATAGCGAGACCCTCCTGTGTTTTTTTCATGATGATTCAACTTCAACACCAAGACTGTACTTGAAATGTTTTATTTTATTTTATTATTTATTTATTTATTTATTTCGGTTTTGGGGTTACATCAGTGATACTCAGGGGTTACTCTGGTCCTGCACTCAGCAATTAATCCTGGACGTGCTTGGTATGCAGTCTTCCATTCCATATGGAATGTGGAATATTGAACTCAGATCAATCACTTGCAAGTTGATTGGTAGGAACTTACAAGTTCCCTACCCACTCTACTATCTCTCTCTCCCCTGTATTTGGTATATTTTTGAAAGTTAATAAACATGTGTTGAATGAAGGCACAATTCGTTTAAAAAACAGGGAACAAATAAGGAGGAGGTATTTAGTATGTATATGTATAGGGAGAAGAGAAAGATGAGTAATACTCAGTAAAACTGAGTAATGTCAACATTGACAAAACAAATCCATGAGCCAAGGACATTTTTCTTAAGGAGATAAGTGGCGAATAAAAGAATGCATGAAAAGATGGTCATCCTCACCCATTAGGAAAAATGCATACCAAAACCAAAATAATATACCACTTAATACCTACTAGGATGGCTAGAATTTTTTTAAAAAGACATATAATTGCAAGTATTAGGATATGGAGGAACAGGAACTCCCATACATGGGTGGTGAATGTAAAATAATGCAGTCTCCGTGGAAAAGTTTGGGAGTTCCTCAAAATGCTAAACCTAGAGACACCATATGACCTAGTGATTCAACTCTGAAATATAGACCCTGGAGAAATAAAAATGTATCTCAATATATGATACAATAAAACTTTTGCATAACTAATCACAGCTGCATTGTTCATAATAGTCAAAGAGCGGAGGTAGCCAGTTGTCCACTGACTGATAAATAGGTATGGATAATTAGAATAAATAGAGTATTCAAAAGACTGTAAATCAGCCTTAAAGGGAAAGGAAGTGCTAACATATGTAACAAGATCAAACCTTGAAAGCATAATGTAAGTGAAGACCAGCCACAAAATTCCATACAGTATGTGATTCCATTCATGTGGAATGTTCAGAATAGGTCATTCTACAGAGACAGAAAGTTTATTCTTACTTGTTTTGGGTTAGGAGGAAGGAAAATATGCAACAGCAGTTAATAGTTTCCAGATTTCTATTTGGAGTGATAAGAAGGTCATGAAATCACGGTGATGGTTGAACAACGCAGTGAATCACTGAGCAGTCGGCTATAAGTGGGTGAACAGCACGCTATGTGAATTATGTCTCAATAAAGCTGATCTCACTTTTTTTAAGGCCCATAAAGGAGATTGGAAAAGAATGACCAGAGATGAGGAAAACCAGAAACATAAGGTATGAGAGTATTTCATGAAGAAGATGGTGCCAACTGCCAGAGAGCAAGTAAAATGGGGGTTGAAAATTACCCACTGGAGTTAGAAACAAGGGCTCAGTGGTTTTGGAAAAGCAAATATCATCCCCTCTGAAGCACCTTTGTCTGGGTTTCCTGGAAAGGGCCTTGAGGTAGGATAGGGTTCACAAACAAGTGTTTCAAGCTGCAGGGAGCAACTGTTCTGAGAAGAAAGCAAAGAATGAAAGCTGAAAAAGGGACAGCAGATAAGAGAAGTGCTTCTGGAAGACAATCTTCAACTAGAACCAGCTCTTTGGGACATAGTGCAAGCACTCACCTCAGAATTGTGGGGCTGGCAAGGACCTCCCTGCTGTCTTTCAGCAGCTTCCAGGTTTCAGGGATAAGCTCCCTAGCACCTCCAGTACTAGGACGGAGTGCCAGCTTGACTTTGGAAGCAGATACTGTCTATTGGCAGCCTCCAGTTGGCCTTCACAGGGTCATTGCTGTCTACACTCCAGGACAGCTGTTAGCTCTGTGAGGTGAGGAACTCGGATCTTTAGGTCAAAGGCTGCAAAGCACAGAGGCAGCGGCCAGCAGCTTATTACACACACGCACAAGTGCACACACATGCACACACACACACACACACACACACACACATACACACACACACACACACACACACACACCAGAACATTGAGGAGACAGTGGTAGCAGGCAGATTAGGGAGGGAAGGCAGGTCTGCAGAGAGGGGAGGTGGTCAGGTCAGGATTTAGGACAGTGAGGTAACATTCAGCTGGCTAGAGGCTGGCCTTCTCTGCAACCAAGTCTCCATATTCCAGACTGATTTTATACAGAGTCCTTCCCCTCTCCCCCCTTCAGTTCTCTGTCACCATCACAGCTTTTGCCCCACTTTCGAATGAAAAGTGGAGGGTTCCTATAAAAGTAGGAGGTTCCTTTGCTCACCTTGCATGAGTAAATAAGCAATTATCTTTAATTTCTATGAAAACATTTTGGAGTGTTCCTAGATTCAAGAAATAACCTTCCAATCATACCAGATGACAGATAAAGCCTAAAATCACACATACAAGATTATTTATAACAAGCAATACAAAATAAGTTGTTTAGGTCCTGCTTTGGGGGCAGGGGTTGGGGGTCGGGTAGAAACATCCGAATTATGGTGGTGGGTAGATGTAATAGTGGTGGGATTGGTGTTGGAATATTAAATGTAACCAATTATTGTGAACAACTTTATGCAAATTTAATAAATAAATAAAAACCACACATACAGTATAAGCAGGAGCTAGATGCTCTGTGCACAGCCTGCTGGGGGTCACTCCAGCAAAGGACCTGCATGATGCCACTACTGCTACTTGGAAACACTGTCGCTTCCACTAAGGTGGATTTTAGGGACAGGGCAGACTGCCTTTAAGTGCTTGACTTGTACCCAGCTGACCCTGGTCTGATCTCAGCATTGTGTCCATTGAGAGGTCACTCCTGAGCAGAGTCAGATATAGGGTGTGGCCCAAAATAGCCATCCTCTCTACCCCACCCTTCAAACAATAAAGCTGCAGGAAAAGAAGTGCTGGGTGCTTTTTTCACTTTTTTTGGTTTTAAAAAAGTGACACTAATCTTCAGATTTCTTTCAATGTGCAAAAACAGGTACTAAAACAGGGGGGCTCTCTTAAAAGCACTGTGGCATAATATGTACATTTGAAAGACAGGGGATACCTGTATAATCCCTGCTTGTCTCTTCTGAAGCCTCTTTGGCTTCACTTCCAATGGTTGGACCCCACCAGCAATTCGCAAGCCCTGGAAGGGTATTGGGCTCAGCAACGTAACTCTATGTTCGGCTGTCCCAATAAACACTCCCATCTAGAAAAGTTCCTAAGACAACATGGAGGAGAGTAAAACTGTGTTATCTTACTTGGTTTCGTCTTGCTCATTTTCTGCCAAAATTCATAGAGCTCTGCCTGTTCAAGGGTGGGACTGATGGGACTGGGAGGTAGAAAGGAGAGGAGAAGAGAACATGACCCAGACCTGAGGGAAGAGGAGAGGAAGGTCCTGACCATACCTGGCCATTGGCCAATCACAGACCCTCTCAGCAGTCACATGATGCCCAAGGACAGGACTGTGTCCCATTTAATTCTAATCCCCAGTGCTTTGGCCACTGCAGATCTTCCGTTTCCTGTAAATGTTTTTCTGCAATATTAAATTTATGCAGATAGGGACCAGAATGAGCTGCCCTCTAGCTCTGCTTTCAGAATCCTCCTGGGTTTTATGCAGGAGTTGAGTTTTCTGTTTAGGCTCCTTTGCTGCCTCCTGCTCAAACTAGACTTAACTTCTTCCAAGTCCCACTAATCTTCATAGCATCATTCTCTACACATCAACATGTACTTCAGAGAAGTATGTGGGGCCATATAAAATCATGAGTAAACATACATCCACAAGGTCTCTGTGTTAGTAGGTCTGGCCCTGGTCAACAATAGCCATGGGGAACCACATTGCCTAGGCCCTGCTTCCCCTCTATGTCCTAGGACCCTCACCTGTATGACCCCCAAGAGAAAAGTTTACTCTTCATTTCTCTTGGGAAATTTCTAAACCGTTATAAATTTTATAATCTTATTTCCAGTCTGGGGAAATTAATCCTGTCAAAGATATTGACAATATTAAACATATTAAAAATAATTAAAAATTATTTTTACTGAGAAAGTAGATCTACTTAGTTATTGGGGTACTTACCATTGAAGGTTTCTAGCTCTTGGACTTTGTTTTTGCAGGTGTTTAAAATTTCTTCTACTACAATGGGCTATCACATAGCAATGAGCAACCCAATACTCAGATTATGTTCTTTTTTATTTTAATTTTGTTTTGGCTACTCCTAGCAGTGATCAGAGAACCATAAGGTACTGGGGGCAAAACCATGCAAAGCATGCACTCCATCCCTTTGGGCCATATCGTTGCTTCCCCAGATTGCACTGTAGCACTGTCCTCCCGATGCACGAGTGGGTCCAGTAACGTCTCCATTGTGAGACTTCTTGTTACTGTGTTTGGCATATCTAATACGTCACAGGTAGCTTGCCAGGTTTTGCCGTGCGGGTGAGATACTCTGGGTAGCTTGCCAGGCTCTCCAAGAGGCGTGGAGGAATCGAACTTGGGTCTGCCGGGTTGGCCGTGTGCAAGGCAAACGCCCTACCACTGTGCTATTTATGTTCTTAAATGTATTTCCTATAGGGCTGGAGCGATAGCACAGCGGGTAGGGCCTTCGCCTTACAAGCAGCCAACATGGCCGACCCGAGTTCGATTCCTCCGCCCCTCTCGGAGAGCCTGCCAAGCTACAGAGAGTATTCAATATGCCAGACACAGTAACAACAAAGTCTCCAATGGAGACGTTACTGGGCCCGCTCAAGCAAATCGACGATCAACGGGAGGGCCTTTACCTTTACCTTTAAGTTCCTATCAAAAGATTCAGGAATGAAGGTGTTTCCATGACCCAAAGTTAAAAATAATTTGAATATCAAAAGCCATGTCATGTACTAAAATACATCAAAAAAGTTTAACTCTGTAGTTGCAAAAATATTTTAAGAAAATACTTGATAACTTTGGATGATGCAACTCGTACTCTGAAAATTAGTAAACAGAAGGAAATAATTGAATATTCATCCTATCTAATCTTCTCCATAATATCTCAAGGTAACCAAATAGTTGTAAGGGCAAAATTATTTACAAAAAAATCACAGCAAATAAATTCAGAAGGAATGATAAAAATTTATCATTACTTTCAACTTCTTGATGAAATAATGTAACTAAACAAAAATTCCAAATGCCTGTTCAATCCATTCAATAAAAGATCAGCAGGAAACTCCATATGATGGATCAGAATAACAACTCTTCAAACTACTAATCAGTTGTAAAACCATTAAGAGAACCAGACAGTATATTCTCCTGATGAAATGCAACATGCAGTATATGTCATTGGGTTCTTGCCTCCCAAAGATGGAATCTTTATGTGATTAATGCTCCAGCTTATATATGTATGACATATATAAAATAGAAGAATGTACTGAGCAAAAGTCACGCACTTAGAAAGATCCAAAATTTTTCAAATTTTATGGAAAAAATAGTCTGATTTCTTCAATAATAGCAAAAAATGAATCAAAAGGGAGAGGACCTGGAGATTTTAAACTGCTTTAAAAGCATATCAACAACCACCAAAAATGGATAGCATGTAACTTTCTTTGATTCTGGATACAACAAACAGAAAAAGCTAAGTTATAGTGACATTAGAAAAAATCAAAACATTGATCATATATTTGGGGTTGGAGTGATAGTACAGCAGGTAGGGCATTTGCCTTGTACACAGCCAACCCGGGTTCGATTCCCAGTATCCCATATGGTCCCCTGAGAACTGCCAGCAATAACTCCTGAGTGCAACACAGAAGTAACCCCTGTGTATTGCTGGGTGTGACCCAAAAAGCAACATAATAATAAAATAAAATAAAATTTAAAAAGAAAAAAAGCATTGATCATATGTTTGATGATATTAAGGGTCATTGTTATTTATATATTTTTTCAGAATGATGCTACCATAATTATATCTTTCTTTTTGCCTTTACATTTTTGATGTACAAAGTGAAGAATTTATAACCAAAAATATTTATTTCTGTAATTTTATTTCCGTAATTTTAAAAAAACCACTCCAGTCCAGAATGGGATGTGAGAAAGGTGTGCAGACCTGAGACTGACCAGTTAACAGCTGAAGTTGCAAGATGGGCACATGGAAATTGATTACACTTATTTTGCATATATTTGGATCTTTTTGCATTTATTTGAGATATAACTAACTCTTGAGGGCCCAGGGAGATGGCTCAAAGCCTTGGAGTGCATGCTTTGCATTACTATGATAAGCATTTTATATAAGCATACAACAGCACTACAAGACTGACACAATTATTTGTTTTATTTATTTAGTTATTTTGGTTTGGGGCCACACCTGGAAGTGCTCAGAAGTTATTTCTGTCTCTGCACTCAGGAATCACTCCTCATGGGCACAAGGAACCATATGGGATGCCACAGTTGGAACTTGGGTCAACCGCATGCAAGGCAAGCACCTTACTTGCTGTACTATCTCTCCAGACCCACAATTATCCCATGTTTTAGTACTGAAGAAACAGAAGCTCACAAAATTCAAGCAACCATCCTTTTCCACCTGTGAGCCCAGTAATCGCATCAATAGATCTGCTTCCTCTTCTGTGGTCTTTGTCTATTCTGCTCCTCACAGTATCAGCATTCTTAGTGTAGCTGTCATTGTTGAGTGTGCAATGTGTCTGAGTACTGTGTATGTGACAGAGAGCCATTCACTTCAACTCTCACTCCATGCTGAGCAGTGGACTGTGCTATTTCTCTCACTTTATCTTATTTTCTTTTCTTCTTTTCTATTTTTTTTTTGTTTTGGGGTTACACCCAGCAATGCACAGGGGTTACTCCTGGCTCATGCACTCAGGAATTACTCCTGGCGGTGCTCGGGGGACCATAAGGGATGCTGAGAATTGAACCAAGGTTGGTCACGTGCAAGGCAAATGCCCTACTTACTGTGCTATCGCTCTAGCCCCACTTTATCTTATTTTGGCTTTTTTTTGGAGGAGGGCACATCAGATGGTGCTGGGGGCTACTCCCAACTTGGTGCTTAGGGGTGCCTCTAGGTGGTACATGGAAACCAAGCACTGATGGGAATTGCATCTGCATGCAAAGCATGAATACTAGGCCTCTAAGCTATCTCCCCATATTTTACTTAATTTTTCTCTTTCCTTCTGCTATTGTTGCTGCAGTAACTGGAGTTTGTACACACATGTGGCTTGGTGATATTCTCACAATCTTGTGTGAGAGGCTGGGTCACACTCATTTTAAAAAATATTTCAGATTTTTTAATTCAAATTTGTTATATTTCAGGAGTGATTAGAATAAAAGATATAATTGAGTCCCATCATCCTTATGGGAATGATCTTAAGAAGAAACTGGTCTGATGGCTCTTACTGCTTCCAACCAGTCATAAGTCATATTCAACCAGTCATAAATTGCCACTGATTAATAGCAGTTTAGAATGCTCAAATTATATTATATGATCAGCATTCATGTTCAGTAGAAAGGGGCAAATATGGAAAATAATTTATGTGTACTTATAAATTTCATCAAACAAAACAAAAATAAAAGCATCCTTCATGCCTCTCAGTACACTGGACCAGGCATCCTTGATAAAAGCTGAGGTTCCTTCATCATGGGCAATCTTCCTCCAGCAGTCAGTCATGTCTGTGTACATGATATCAGTTCCTTTGTGCCCCAACTACATTACTATGTGACAACAAATGGTGTCAAATGAACAGAAAGTCAACCCAGCCATGGCTGTGACAGTGCTGCAATCATCCAACTGACAAAGATGTGAGTTGAGTATTCCTGGGATCTGGAAGCATTCCCTTTGCAGTGCCATGGATTTCAGCTCAATGGATGAAAATAACTTGCATAAATACATTAAAACCTTGGTTACAGTTTATAGACCCATAATCCCATGATATTTGGAGATCTTAACCTGGCAATCACTGAATCCTTTTTTTTTTTGATTGAACTAAACTTTATTTTTTTTTTAAATTTATTTATTTATTTATTGAATCACCGTGGGAAAGGTTACAAAGCTTTCAGGTTTAGGTCTCAGTCATGCAAATATCAAACACATTTCCCTTTACCAATACTTATTTTTTACCATGAAGAACCCCAATAAAACCCCACCCCCCACCCCTCCCAGTCCCTGTGGGGCAGATGGATTCTAGTTAACACTCTATCTGCTTTGATTAGATTCATTGTCTCAATAAAAGATTCACCACTATTATTTAGAGTTTACCCCCCCCAAATCAGACATGTTGAAAAAGCATTGTGAAGTGATTTGCTTTCTACAGCTGGGTTCAAGAATTAAATGTTGGTTTGGGATTTCTGCTATTTTACTTATTGACCCTGGAAGTATTTCTACTGAAAGTCAGATAGTTAAGAAATTGGTTTCTGTGCTCTGGAGTCGTGGCCGTGCTGGAGAGCCGCTCGTGGGGGGCAACTGGTGGCCTCGGTATGGCGTGAAGGATGAACCGGAACGCCCCCCTTCCCATGAGGTTTTAGTCACCCCCACTCCCCCGGCTCATACCTGCTGTCCACAAGGCTCCCATGCGGCCGCCATCTTTCTTTCCAGAGAGGAGAAGGCGACTGGGGCAACACCCTTTCCCCTCCGGACAGACCTGATGGCCTGGATTAACGCATAGTCCGTTCACTTTTCTGCTCCAAGCTGCCGGGTTCTGCATTAAGTCCTTGTGTTTCTGGGGCCGTGGCCGTGCTGGAGAGCTGCTCACGGGGGCAACTGGTGACCTCGGTAGGGCGTGAAGGACGGACCGGAACGCCCCCCTTCCCATGAGGTTTTAGTCGTCTCCACACCCCCGGCTCATACCTGCTGTCCACAAGGCTCCCATGTGGCCGCCATCTTTCTTTCCAGAGGGAGGAGGGCAGAAGGGACCAACACCCTTTCCCCTCCGGGCAGACATGATGGCCTGGATTAACGCATAGTCCTTTCACTTTTCTGCTCCAAGCTGCTGGGTTCTGCATTAAGTCCTTGTGCTTCTGGGGCTGTGGCCATGCTGGAGAGCTGCTCGTGGGGGACAACTAGTGACCTCGGTAGGGCGTGAAGGACGGACCGGAACGCCCCCCTTCCCATGAGGTTTTAGTCGCCCCCACACCCCCGGTTCATACCTGCTGTCCACAAGGCTCCCATGCGGCCGCCATCTTTCTTTACAGAGGGGAGAGGACAAATGGGGCAACACCCTTTCCCTTCTGGGCAGACATGATGGCCTGGATTAACACATAGTCCTTTCACTTTTCTGCTCCAAGCTGCTGGGTTCTGCATTAAGTCCTTGTGCTTCTGGGGCTGTGGCCGTGCTCCAAACTTAACTATGATTTTCAGAGAGAAACGTTGGGTGGTTTACTTCCCATGGATCACTTTGTATATAGAGAGACGTCGCGCGGCCGCATAAGCGGCCGTGCGGTTTTGAGGAAAAGTTCTAGTTCCCGCATACTCGAGCTGTGCTTGTAGAGGCTTCTGGTCACCGGGGTTCCATCTGGGGGAGGCGGGATGCGGTACCTACCCCATCTGGGACTTCCCGATGATCTCGGCTCTTTTTGGAACCTGTTCTTTTTTTTTTCCTTCGGGATCTGTGGATCCCGCCCTCCATGTTTTCCTTCTCTTCAGCTGAATGCTGTACTGAATCCTTTTAATTCTCTCTTGGTTCTGGTTTTCCCACATTGGCAGCTAGATGGATACGAGCAAAACCAAGGGGATAGAAAAAGCACAAGGAAGTGGCCTCAGGGTCACCACCCAATGCACAGTGCCAGCAAAGCAGCATCAAAACCTGGTTCTTTTGTCCATCCCACACAGAAAGATCAGCATGTACTTATCTTTGAAGGCTAAATTGAGGGCCTGGACAAGGGAAGCATCTGATGACAGTGTTCAGGTTGCAGCACCAAGACAGAACTTCCTGCCCCTCAGGAATCTGGACTACACAGACCATAATCCCCTTGTGTTGCTTATCACGGTGGTTTTCTTGCTGGCACGTTGCACCGGTGCAGCAACCTGTTCCTCTCCTTGAGCACCACTATCATCTTAGAGCTTCCTGCAGTCACCCCACATACCAAGAAATCCATAGTGAAGGATATGATGGCATCTGTCTTGGTGGATAGAGAAGAGGTTGCAGGACCCAAGTGGGAGCAGGTTAGAATTCCAAGGCTCTGGGGTAGGGTCACTTCTAACCTTGGTGCTTGTATGTCCCTGGCCATGGTGTGCTGGAGATGGCCCACTCTGGCATGGCACCAGGGGTCCCAAACAGCAGAACTGCCAGGTCAATATTTGGCACAAGAGGTGGCACTAGGGATGGGGTGTACAGCTTGCTCACACTTGCAAAGCATTTCTGCTAGTAGGCCCCTGGGCACCCTGTCATCATCATCTAACAGATGAAGCAAATGATACTCAGAGATGAAACTTGCCCAATGGAGCAGCAATGAAACAGGGTTTCAAATTCACCACAAATCTGTCATGACCTTGATATCTAGGACTCAAATAGTCGCTCCTTCACCAAAGTATCTACTCGTCCACTCTTTGGACCAATGTCATTATGTTGCTCTAGTTCACTGAGGGAAGGCATAGTATCTGTTCAGTGAATATCCATCAAATAATTTTGTGCAGACAAAAACTGAATCTTCTATAGTGCCTGACTCAGAGATGGTGTTTAATGCCATCTGAATTAGACTCTTTCAGATCACTATGAAATAAATCACTAAATTTAAGACATGTGTGTGTATGTGTGCGTGCGCGCGCGCGTGTGTGTGTGTATGTATAGTCAGGATATAGTCAAGATATAAATGCACACATATGGTGATATCACTTGACTTCCCGTTAATCATCGATTTGCTCCAGTGGGTGCCAGTAACATCTTCATTTGTCCCTGTTGCATGCTAGTGTACCCCAATGGCGTCTGTTCATTCTAGGAACATGAAGAGACTCAAACCGATCGTTTAGGGTCTTTTTTGTTTGTTTTGTTTTGTTTTGGGTTTTTTTTGCTTTTTCGGGGAGGATCACACCCAGCGATGCACAGGAGTTACTCCTGGTTCGTGCACTCAGGAATCACTCCTGGCGGCGCTTGGGGGACCATATGGGATTCTGGGAATTGAACCTGGGTCGGCCGCGTGCAAGGCAAACACCCTACCCACTGTGCTACTGCTCCAGCCCCAGATCGTTCAGGGTCTTGATGAAGAAGTCTGACCATCTGGTAGGTGGGCGGCCACACGGTCTTTTGACGTCCTGTGGAATCCGGTCGGTAACAGCTCTAGCCCAGCGGTCATCTCCAAATCTCATTACGTGTCCAGCCCATCTGATTTTCGATGCCTTGGCAAATGAGACAGCATCCCTGATTCTTGATCCTTGACGAAGGTCGGCACTCCGGGGTTCTTTCTCTCATTTGAGTGAAACGTGATACTCCAAGCATAGCTCTTTCAATTCCTCTTTGGGAGACCCAAATAGCGTTCTCATCCTGTTTTCGAAGGACCCAGGTTTCTGAGGCTTATTTTAATGCAGGAAGAACAGTGGAATTGAAGAGATGTGCTCAGAGCCGGAGTCTCTTCATCCTCTTAGCTATTTCTTCGATGTTCTTGAAGGCGTTCCAAGCTGCTTTCTTCCTCCTGCACATCTCAGGTGCCAGGTCGTTTGTCATGTTGACTTCTTGACCTAGGTACACGTAACTGTTGCATTCGGAGATGGTCATTCTGTGGAGAGCAAATGGAGCATCAGGAACAAGACTGTTTCTCATGAACATTGTCTTCATGAGATTCAGCTGTAATCCAACCTTTCCACACTCACGGTCAAAGTTGGCAAGCATTTGTGCTGCTTGGCTAATGTTTGGTGTTATTAGAATGATGTCATCAGCAAAGCGGAGGTGGTGTAGTTGCCGACCATCTATCTTCACTCCCATTTGTTCCCATTCCAGTCATTGCATGATGTTCTCGAGGGTGGCACTGAAGAGTTTTGGTGAAATGGTATCACCTGCTGAACCTCTCTCTTGACATCGAAGATCACTTCTTTGTAGAACGGTGAATCCATAATACAGCTCACAGAGGATCCTGATGTATTGAGTTTGAATGCCCTGATTGGCTACGGCTTCACTGACTGCTTCCGTCTCAACAGAATCAAAGGCCTTCTTTAAATCAATGAACATTAGACAGAGCGGCATTTTGAACTCCTGAGAAACCTCAATGAGCTTGGTTATCGTGTGGATATGGTCAATGGTGCTGAATCCTTTTTGGAACCTGGCTTGCTCACATGGTTGTCCTTCATCTAGTGTTCTGCCAATCCTATTTGGGAAGACTCGAGTGAACAGTTTGTAGATGACAGACAATAGGCAGATTGGGCGATAGTTACCAATGTCGTAGATGTCTCCCTTCTTGTACAGTAGTACAGTCCTGCTGGTTTTCCACAGGGACGGAACCCTGCATTCAGACAGGTAGCGTGTGAAGAGCCAAGCCAGCGTATTGATGAGTACTGACTGCAGGTTCTTCAGGTGTTCAGGTCTGACCTTGTCTGGGCCGGGTGCTGTTCTTTTCTTTACCAATGAAATTGCATGTCGGATTTTGTAAGGGAGAACATTGGGAATGATATATTCATCTTGCGGAATTTGGTATGTCAGCAGGTGGATGTGGCTATCGAAGAGATCTGAGTAGAAGTCATGGATAATCTTCTCCATTGCCCTTGTGTAAGATGTGATAGGTCCATCAGGACGTCGGAGGGCAGTCATCTTGGTCTTGTAGTTGGCGAAGGACAGGCAGGCATTACAAATGCTTTACCCGGCTTCTACCACATCTACCAGAAATTCAGCTCTTCTCTCTTTGAGGTCTTCCTTTATCGCATCTCTGCACTGCTTTGTGAGCTTGGACGTTCGCTTGCAGTTGCCTGGGGAATGTGCCAATCCATGTTGGCAAATAAGCTCAAGAGTTTTCGAAGACAGGCTTTTTTTTTTTTGTGGCTATCTCTCTCTTGGCGTTCCTCGCACAATCATGGAGGTGCTGAACCAGTCGATCATATTCCTTGTCAATGTTTTCAACAACGGCATCTTCCCATGTTGCTGCAATAGTGCCAAAGAGCTCCCAGTTGGTGGTCGTTATGGGAGTTCTCTTCTTAAACTTTGCATTCCTTTCTCCCCGCTCTGTGAAGTAGAATTTTGCATGAAGGAGACAGTGGTCTGATCCGGTTTGGAATTTTGGGACAACAGCAACATTGGTCAGGCAAAACCAGAATAGAGAGGATAACTGGTCGATTGAATATGATGTCAATTTCATTGTGGAACTGTCCACCAGGAGACTCCCATGTCCAACATGGTGACATATGCACACATATTTATCTAATCTAGCTAGCTATATACTAATGCTGAGGATTATACTAAATATAGTAATTGTATTCCCTTTTTAAGTATAATCAAACAGGGAGTAATTGTTTTAGATATGAGACAGTCTGAATAAAAGTAAAATTTTACCAGAAATGACCTTAGGTACAAAACTGAACAAAAATATGCATTGCAGCTGGTTCAACTCAGAAACCTTTGACACTTGGAGAAAGAGAAAAGTTAAGATGCTTTTAAGCCAAATGTTCTTTCTCTGGAACTAGCAATGTCTCCTGTTTATTCTTTAAAATTATAAATAGCTATACTAAAAATTTTTTTTCCTTTTGGGTCACACCCGGCGATGCACAGGAGTTACACCTGTCTCATGCACTTGGGAATTATTCCTGGTGGTGCTCAGGGGACCATATGGGATACTGGGAATCGAACCCGGGTCGGCTGCATGCAAGGCAAAAGCCCCTACCCACTGTGCTATTGCTCCAGCCCCTCTAACTCTTTTTTAATAGCTAAAAACATGACTGTGCAAAGCAGAAATTTAAAAAAATCATCACAAAGGCCAGGGAGACAACACATCGAGTAGGGCACTTGCATTGCACACAGCTGACCTGGGTTTAATCCGCAGCACCCCAAATGGTTCACTGAGGGCCACCAGGAGTTATCTTTGAGAAAAGAGCCAGGAGTAATCCCTGACTACCACCTGATGTGGCCCCAAAGCAAACAAGCAAAAAGGTATTGCCCTGCATTATTTAATGCAAATGGACCAAATTAGAAAAAAATTATGTTTCCTCTTGAAAAATCTATGTTTCTTATTTTTTCTTCCTAGTCCTTTGTCTTATACCATTTACATTTGACTCACAAAATGCCTGTCTAAATTCGCTTTCTTAGCTTAAGTTACTAACCCTTGTTCTTGTATTTGACACTAACTCAAATAGCCTTGAAACAATTATCCTCTCTATTCCCTTCAGAATTGTCTATACTTTAATGAGTTCCCACTTAATCTCTTCTTTGCCAAAGAATACCACTCAGAATGGCTAAGATACTTAAATCCCTGCCTGGTCTCCTTGCCCTCTGCTGTGCTTTCTCCATTTCTGTAATATCCTTGTATAATAAGGTGACTGGAACTGGGCAGGGTATTTCAAATGTGGTCTCACTAGTCCTTCACAAAGAACCTGGGAAATTCCCTGGATTTATATTCAATCTTTCTTTTAAGCATCCCCAAATGGGGGATTTTATGCTGTTATTTGGAAGGAGGGGAGGGAGGTCGTGGTAGGGATTAAAGCTCAGGGTCTCTAACACGCAAAACCTTTGCACTACCCATTGAGCTACACCCCTGGCCCCTTCTGACTTCATTGCCAGTAAACTCTGAAAAATCGCTTTGTTGAGTTTCCTTTGCTGTTTATCCATGTAAATTTCCAGTTTACAAATTCACTGAGGACTTGTGCAACATTCTGGCAATGAAATGTACATTTATCTCAATGCTTCTAGACAACAAAAGAAAGCTCCTTGTCCTTTAGTTGGGCTCATTTGAACGCACAGGAGTTAGAGTTGTTTTCTTCAGAAACTCTCGTGGGAAACAGGGCCCTTGCTTCTCCCTTGTGCCCCCTCCATGGAAGAGGTGGGTATAAAGCTGAAGACAGTCTGGGACAAAGAAGAAACAGCAAAGGCTACTCAAAGATTTGTGTGCAAATTAATTTTTTGGTTTTTTAGTTTTGGGGCCACATTAAGCAGTGCTCATGGACTATTCCTGGTTCTGTTCTCAGAGGTCAGGCCTGACAGTGCTTGAGGATTGTTGTGCTGGGGATTGGACTGGGGTTGGCTGTATACAAGGCCAGTGCTTTAACCTCTATACCATCTCTCTGGCTCCAAGTACATTTTTCAGTGCTGTACTAAATTTGGATGAATTCAGATCTTTGTAATGGTCCTGAATACCTGCAAAGTTCAGAACACACTTTGTATGTAGGAGACCTGAATTTGATTCCTGGTACCACATGGTCTCCTGAGCAATGCCAGGAGCACCCCCTGAGCACCATAGTGGGAGTCGTCCATGAGCACTACCCGTGTGGTCTCAAATTAAAAATAAATTAGATCCC
Organism: Sorex fumeus; assembly: GCF_029834395.1. Taxonomy (NCBI): domain Eukaryota; kingdom Metazoa; phylum Chordata; class Mammalia; order Eulipotyphla; family Soricidae; genus Sorex; species Sorex fumeus. Next base: position 23,903,220 of record NW_026606075.1, on the reverse strand, counting down.
TAGTCTTCAAAGACTACAGATGCTTCAAATGGCTTTACCTCTGATCTCAACAAAAACATCTCATGCATACATATACTTAACACACAAACCATATATCGCAGTTATTCCATGTGAATAAGAGTCTCTCCTTTTCATTTGTTTTCTAGTTTGGGAGATGCTCTAGAAGTGTTCAAGGGCTACTACGGGAGGTGCACTGAGGACCATGGTACTGGGGATCAAACTTAGACTGCCCTCACAAAAGAAGAATGTATCCCTTTGACAAACCTCAGCCCCTTTGGGGTGTCAGTCTTGTTTTTGAAAAGACATTAATGGGATAAACACGCAACAAGTATACAATTACAGGCTGAAAGAAGCACTTACAAGATCTGCCCTAGTCTCATGGACTGGGAAAGCCCTCCCCAAGGAAGCAGAGCTGGAGGCAACATGGGAATAAGGAGTTATCTCAGCGATGGGGGCTCGGGTGGGCTGAGCATTCCAGGCAGGGTGGACTCCCTGTGCAAAGGGGAAAAAGCAGGGCAGTTTTACTGGGAGGGAAAGAATGAAAACTGATGTTGGAGATAGACAAAGTAAGACCATGGCAGGGCACGGTGAGGATTTGAAGCTATGGATCACCCCTGGAGAGCACAAATTAGGGAGGCCTGCTGAAGGCAGAACTGTGTTTAGAGCAAATCTTCCCAGCTGGCACCTAGACTGGAGCAGATGCAGACATGCGTGTGATCTGCCGCACAATCTAATTGCTGCACAAGTATTGTGGGTGTTCCGGGTACACTCCCACCTCAAGAATGTGGAGGAGGATCTCTATATTCAACTCTCTACAAAGTTGCAGAAGAACCCCTCATCTAGCGGCAGCAGACACCTGGGAATGCTGAGAAGACACTGCTTTCTCAGCTCCCTACCTCCAAGCTCAGTCAATGAGGGAAGACAGCGAATGGATAAAGACTTCAGGCATCCCAACCTCTGGGGTGATCATGCTGAGGCTACATGCTTCTCCCTACATGCCTCCTCCCAGGACACTGGGAGGAACTGTGGCCTCATGGCCACTGTGTAGAGTGGTCATTTACCAACATGAATTGGCTTTCTTCCTTCAGTATACATTATCATACTTGTCCTTTTGATTCCTGTGGCCATCTCTATTTCTGGAGACACTGAAACTAAGATGATGATAATGGAGTGGAACTGCAGCTTTGCAGGATTAGCTGTCAATTCAGTAGTCTAATGAAGAATCACATTAAATCCAAGTTGCTTTGTCCAGTTGAGCTGAGGCAAGAATCACCCACAACTTAAGGGCTGAAAACAATATGCTTTGGGGCTGGAGCACATGCAGTAGCCCAGGTTCAATGCCTAGTACCGCTGGATCCCTGTGCTGAGAGTAGATCCTGAATACTACAAGGTGTGGCTCAAAATATAAAGTAAGATATTACTGAAGGAGTGGGGGAGATGGGAGGAGTCAACAGGAGGAGTAGCAAAGAATTTGACATTCCTTTGGAAATGGGTGCCATGATGAATTTCTAGCCTGGCTTCCTTTGATTTTCTAACACTCTTCTTTGTGTCTGACATTGACTCACTATGTCAGGACGTCTGATTGTCTCTGCCTCTCCCAATTGTTTCTGCTCATTATGGGGATTTTTCCTGCCTTTCCTGGTATTAATGCAGCTCAGAGAGAGGGAGAAACGGAAAATGTTCTTCTAAGAGTCAGGGGTTTCAGGGAAAACAGCCAAATCTTTCTCAGTGATAGAAACTGTCTTAACCAAGAGAAAGTAGAAGGAAAAATATATTAATGACACATCCAAGTTTTTTAAATTGAACTTAAAAATAGCTAGGTTAGTGATTTATTTTTCAACATGAAAATTCTCTTTATATTGACTACTTTGCTTTCACAAATGTCAAGCCATTTATTTTATGGTTAAGGTGCCTATATTTTCAATGAAAGTATTTCCTTTTAAATGTTAAAAGACATCAACCCTGAAATCAACTCATTTTCTCTTTGTGCTAAAAATGAGAGAATCATAGCAGGATACAGTCTTAATTGATGTTAACAAGAAGAAGTGGGCGGGGGGGGGGGGGGGAAGGAGACCCAAAGTCTTCTATTTGATTTTCCTTTTAAGATCAACAATTGAATAATACTACCGATTTTGAACTCATTTATACTCATAGATCAAACTTGTCAGAAGTCAATCAATAGACTCTGTGAACTAAGCAATGAATTTTGGAAGACTCAGTTCTAACCTAGAACTGCCATGGTGAAATGTTCTCCTCTTAGCTTTAGTTACTGCTTTGCAGTTTTTTAATCTACCAATAATGGCACTATTGTTTTTATCACCACAAAATAAGTTTATTTTCTCTGGGATTATAATTTTATTTATTTATTGGGGGTGGGAGATGAGCTGTTTAGGTCATATCTGGTGTTGCTCAGGGCTGATTCCTGGCTCTATGCTCAGGGATCATTAACAGCAGGCTCGGGAGACCAGATCGAGTGTCAAGGATTGAACCCAGGTGGGCTGCATGCAAGGCAAGCTCCTTATCTGCTGCTATCACTCCAGCCCCTGGGCCTCTAATTTCAAAAGTAGCTAAGAAAGGGGAAAATTAGGGTAGCTGTAGATACAACATTTAGATTCACTTGGAATATAAACACATATTGTCTCAGATTATTAAACAGAGAAGTTGTGGCTTTTTCATAAAAAAAAACTGCAATTCTATTTATGGGCTGGGAAGAAGTTTCAAAGGATGGGAATATAATTGCTATTGATGCTGAAATTCTGAAATCCATAAGCAGTGAAACAAACACTGTTGGCTATGGACCCCAAACAAACAACAATAATAAAACACCAAAAGAAATCCCCCAAATTCTGTTTATTATTCAAAATAATCGGAATCTTTTAACATTCTGGCTAACATATTACCCAAAAACTAGTGGCTCAAATGATAATTTATTATATACATAATGGTTTTGTGTAATTCAGACAGTGACACTGAAGATGATTTATCTGTGTTTTGTGATGGCTAGAACTTGTACTAGAATAACTCAGGAAACTAGAGCACAAAGTTATGGTCTGTCTGACTCTTTGTCATTCTTTTTTCCTCCATCCCTCTTTTCCCTTCCCCCCTCAAAATATAAATTGAATCCTTTTTTTCCATATAGCCTCTCCATATTTGGACTTTCTCACAGAACTGAAGTCAGAGAGTTGTATTGTTCAGACAACTGAGAACTCTAAGGAAGGTATCTACGTGAAAAGAAATCAGAAGATAGAAGTTCTCTTAGCCTAAACTTAGACACTGCTGCTTTCTCAAAATTCTGTTAATCAAAGAAAAGTTCACTTAGATTCAAGAAGAGAGATTTAGATTCTATACCTCAGTGGGAAGAATATTGAGAAATCTGATATATCTTCAGCCCATGAAAATTTTATCCCAGTATGCCTTACAGGATGAGAACGCTATTTGGGTCTCCCAAAGAGGAATTGAAAGAGCTATGCTTGGAGTATCATGCTTCACTCAAGTGAGAGAAAGAATCCGGAGTTCCGACCTCCATCGACAATCAAGAATCAGGGATGCTGTCTCATTTGCCAAGGCATCAAAAATCAGATGGGCTGGACACGTAATGCGATTTGGAGACAACCGCTGGACTGGAGCCATTGCCAACTGGATTCCACGGGACGTCAAAAAATCGCATGGGCACTCACCTACAAGATGGTCAGACTTCTTCCTTAAGACCCTGAACTATCGGTTTGAGGCTCTTTGTGTTCCTGATGCGAGCAGATGCCATTGGGCTACACTAGCATGCGACAGGGACTAATGGAGATGTTATTGGTGCCCGCTCGAGCAAATCAATGAGTAACGGGATGTCAAGAGATCAAGTGATCAAGTGATGCCTTACAATGTTTAAGATCCTTAGCTGTGCCAGTGGAAGAAAAGTCCCTATTGGAAATTCCTTCCCAAAGATGAAAACTGTAGTCATGGGGTGAAATATACGTAAATCAATTCCTGAATGTACTACACAGAAGCCAAAAGTAGATACTGGAAAAGGGCCAACAACTGAATGACACTGGATGAAAATTTTAACTCTGTTATAGCTTTTACCTGAAAATAGACCTAGTCCATGCCAAACAAAGATGGTAAAACTAGGATAGAAGATTTGAGGTCTTACTAGATTGAAGAATAAAAAGTAATACAGAAGTATCAAAAAGCAGCTCCATAGCAACCAAAAAGTAAAAAGTGGATGTCCCCTTCTGAGAAAGAGAGAGCGACCCAAATCATGCATATGCACTCTGTCTGAATCTTTGACCACTGAACTCTTCATATAGCTAGTACCCAGGTAATACTCAAATACTGAATGAAAGTTTAGCAAAGTAAATAATTTAAAAAACCATTAACTTTCAGAGGAATAAAACAGAATCTGATTCTTTATAGTAGATCATTCAATGTCAAAACATAACTCAAGTGTATAAGTACACTAGGAAATGTAACCAAGACTCAGGAGAAAATGAGTTCAAAGAAATCAACCCAAAGATGACTCAAATTGCAAATCAGCAAAGAAAAAAAAAGCTGTGATATTGATGCTCAAGGATATGTTTACATATAAACTTTGAACACATATGAAATCACAGTGGAAAAACAGAAGTTATAGAAAAGAATCAAAATTTCTAGAAATAAAAAAAATGCTCAAACCACAGCACCCAAAAGGAGAGAGAGAAAAGGGAATACCCTGCCACAGGGGTGGGGTGGAATGGGGGTGGGGGGGTGGGAAGGATGCTGGGAGCATTGGAGGTGGGGAATGGGCACTGGTGGAGGGATGGGCACCCAATCGTTGTATAACTGAAACCCAAGCACAAAAATTTGTAAGTCGATTCAGTCAAAGAGAAGGACAACATGGAGGGCGGGATCCACAGATCCTGAAGGAAAAAAAATCAGGTTCCAAAAAGAGCCGAGATCATCGGGAAGCCCCAGATGGGGTAGGTACCGCATCCCGCCTCCCCCAGATGGAACCCCGGTGACCAGAAGCCTCTACAACCACAGCTCGAGTATGTGGGAACTAGGACTTTTCCTCAAAACTGCGCGGCTGCTTACGCGGCCGCGCGACATCTCTCTATATACAAAGTGATCCATGGGAAGTAAACCACCCAACGTTTCTCTCTGAAAATCATAGTTAAGTTTGGAGCACGGCCACAGGCCCAGAAACACAAGGACTTAATGCATAACCCAGCAGCTTGAAGCAGTAAAGTGAACGGGCTATGCATTAATCCAGGCCATCATGACTGTCCGGAGGGGAAAGGGTGTTGCCCCATTTGCCCTCTCTTCTCTCTGGAAAGAAAGATGGAGGCCACATGGGAGCCTTGTGGACAGCAGGCATGAGCCGGGGGAGTGGGGGCGACTAAAACCTCATGGGAAGGGGGGCGTTCCGGTCCGTCCTTCACACCCTACCGAGGTCACCAGTTGCCCCCCACGAGCGGCTCTCCAGCACGGCCACAGCCCCAGAAACACAAGGACTTAATGCAGAACCCAGCAGCTTGGAGCAGAAAAGTGAAAGGACTATGCGTTAATCCAGGCATCAAGTCTGCCAGAGGGGAAAGGGTGTTGCCCCATTCGCCCTCTCTTCTCTGGAAAGAAGGATGGTGGCCGCATGGGAGCCTTGTGGACAGCAGGTATAAGGCGGGGGTGTGGGGGTGACTAAAACCTCATGGGAAGGGGGGCGTTCCGGTCCGTCCTTCACGCCCTACCGAGGTCACCAGTTGCCCCCCACGAGCGGCTCTCCAGCATGGCCACAGCCCCAGAAACACAAGGACTTAATGCAGAACCCAGCAGCTTGGAGCAGAAAAGTGAAAGGACTATGCGTTAATCCAGGCCATCATGTCTGCCTGGAGGGGAAAGGGTGTTGGTCCCTTCCACCCTCCTCCCTCTGGAAAGAAAGCTGGCGGCCACATGGGAGCCTTGTGGACAGCAGGTATGAGCCGGGGGTGTGGGGGCAACTAAAACCTCATGGGAAGGGGGGCGTTCCGGTCCGTCTTTCATGCCCTACTGAGGTCACCAGTTGCCCCCCACGAGCGGTTCTCCAGCACGGCCACGGCCCCAGAAGCACAAGGACTTAATGCAGAACCCGGCAGCTTGGAGCAGAAAAGTGAACGGACTATGAGTTAATCCAGGCCATCAGGTCTGTCCGGAGGGGAAAGGGTGTTGTCCCAGTCGCCTTCTCCTCTCTGGAAAGAAAGATGGCGGCCGCATGGGAGCCTTGTGGACAGCAGGCATGAGCCGGGGGAGTGGGGGCGACTTAAACCTCATGGGAAGGGGGGCGTTTCGGTCCGCCCTTCACACCCTACCGAGGTCACCAGTTGCGCCCCCATGAGCGGCTCTCCAGCACAGCCACAGCCCCAGAAGCACAAGGACTTAATGCAGAACCCAGCAGCTTGGAGCAGAAAAGTGAAAGGACTATGCGTTAATCCAGGCCATCATGTCTGCCCGGAGGGGAAAGGGTGTTGGTCCCTTCCACCCTCCTCCCTCTGGAAAGAAAGATGGCGGCCGGATGGGAGCCTTGTGGACAGCAGGTATGAGCCGGGGGAGTGGGGGCGACTAAAACCTCATGGGAAGGGGGGCGTTCCGGTCCATCCTTCACGCCCTACCGAGGTCACCAGTTGCCCCCCACGAGCGGCTCTCCAGCACGGCCACGGCCCCAGAAGCACAAGGACTTAATGCAGAACCCGGCAGCTTGGAGCAGAAAAGTGAACGGACTATGCGTTAATCCAGGCCATCATGTCTGTCCGGAGGGGAAAGGGTGTTGCCCCAGTCGCCTTCTCCTCTCTGGAAAGAAAGATTGCGGCCGCATGGGAGCCTTGTGGACAGCGGGTATGAGCCGGGGGACTGGGGGCGACTAAAACCTCATGGGAAGGGGGGCGTTTCGGTCCGCCCTTCACGCCCTACCGAGGCCACCAGTTGCCCCCCACTAGCGGCTCTCCAGCACGGCCACGACTCCAGAGCACAGAAACCAATTTCTTAACTATCTGACTTTCAGTAGAAATACTTCCAGGGTCAGTAAGTAAAATAGCAGAAATCCAAAACCGACATATAATTCTTGAACCCAGCTGTAGAAAGCAAATCACTTCAGAATGCTTTGTCAGCATGTCTGATTTGGCGGGGGTGGGGGGGTGGGGTGGGGGGGTAAACTCTAAATAATAGTGGTGAATCTTTTATTGAAACAATGAATCTAATCAAAGCAGATAGAGTGTTAACTAGAATTCATCTGCCCCACAGGGACTGGGAGGGGTTGGGGGTGGGGTTTTATTGGGGTTCTTCATGGTAAAAAATAAGTCTTGGTAAAGGGAAATGTGTTTGATATTTGCATGACTGAGACCTAAACCTGAAAGCTTTGTAACCTTTCCCACGGTGATTCAATAAATAAATAAATAAATAAAAATTAAAAAAAAATTTGTAAGTCTACAACTGTACCTCATGGTGTTTCACTAATAAATTTTTTTAAAAAATGCCTAAAATAAAATTGACTCGTTTAGTTTAGCAGAGGAAGGAGTGACAAGGAAAAGAATATATGGCCCTGAAGACCAATCCCAGAAATTACTCATCTTCTGAAGAACAAGGAAAAAATTAAAAAAAAAAAAACCCACGAGAGATCTTCAGGTATCAATGGAGCAATTCTAAATACTGGAACACGTGTGAAATAGAGTCCTAAAAGCTTGAAGTTAGGTAAAGGGGCATGAAAATATTTGTAGAAATAATAATTGATATTTACGAAACAGTTGAGAGATAGAAATCTACAGATTCAAGAAACCCAGCAAGTCACATTTTTTTTAAAAAAAGCCATAAATATGAACAGATGTTAGTGAGAAAATCTTGAACACTGCTGGGGAAAAGAACACTTTATACAGAGAACAATGGTGAGAATTAAAGTTGACTTCCTGTCAAAAATGATGAAGGCTAGGAGGAAGTTTTGAAGTGCTGAAAGAAAAATATCAGAATTTTTGTCATCCTAGAAATCTATATACAGGAAAAATATTTCTCAAGAATAAAGATAAATCAAAGGTATTTTCAGATTAAAGTAAATCACCAAAAAAATCTATGACACCTAGCTAACTCCCTCTAAACTTACTAGTAGGTACTGCATGTTTAGAGTATGTGTTCCTCTTACGATACTTTTAACTCTTCTGCTACTGTATTTCACCTTGGTGAGCTGTTGACTGTCTACAAATTCCCAACCTATCTACCTGTACTTCTCCTTGTTTCTTCTCCTAAGTTTGAAAGAGAATAGTAAGCGAATTGTCTGAATAGCAACACAAAACTGTATTTGCGAGGACGGTGGGACAACTTCGCCCAACCAAAGCCCCAGTAACCACACCCACACCCCAAAGCCACCACCATGCTTCTACCACCTCAGGACTGAGCCTCACAGAAAGCCTGATCTGCCAAAGATTTCAGGAGTATTGACTGAAAACTCCAGACCTCCTCAGAATCTAGACGGGAGATATTTCCCCCACATCCCTATACTTTTAGAAGCCCCAGAAGCCACACCTACATCTCACCACCATCACCACCATCACCATACTAAATACATCTAAGCATCATGGTTCCAGAGACTCATAAATAAATCTCAAAAGAGATCAGTTATCAATCCTTTTGTCATTCTTACATTTAATCCCTATCTTTATTGCCAGCAGGGCCTGTTTTCTCAGGATAAAATTACAGATGAGAAAACAGGTTGAATCACAAAAGAGTGCAGCCTTACATGAGCATGGCAACCATGTGTATGAGCACTGCAGCCTGATGGGCAACCTTGAGTGAGTACCACTACTCAATATGTGAGCATCACAGCTGGTGAGTTTGACTGCTGGTCATGGGAGCCACAACAATGAAGGGAAGGGGGAACAAAGGGAGTCGGGGAAAAACATAGAGAAGGCAGAGAGACTAATTACCAGCAATGTGCGCGAGGTGGCATGGCTAGTTAGTGGTAGAATCAGGTTCAAGTAGCGGTCCTTGACCTCTTTGAATTATTTTTCATGGACACAGATATAGCGTGAAAATTAGCTAAACTCTCTAAGGACTTCTTCTAATACCTTACACCATTTGAACTGTTAACTTTTTTTTTCAAATTTTGAAAGTTAGATTTCAGGTTACATTCTGTTCCTCACCTGCTGACTGCCTGCCGTCCCCCTCCCTACCTTTCTCTTCCTTTAACAACAGAGAATGCCCTGGCTGCCCCCAAGATACATGTCTGTGTTAGCTGAGCTCATGGCTGCTCACCCACAGATGTCCTTCCAGCCAGGTGGCAAGTTGGGACCAATGAGATATAGGAGTGGATGTGAATCTGACCGGGGCTGGAGCGATAGCACAGCAGTAGGGCATTTGCCTTGCACGCAGCCAACATGACCGACCCTAGTTCGATTCGTCTGCCCCTCTCGGAGAGCCCGGCAAGCTACCGGGAGTATCTCGCCCGCACGGCAGAGCCTGGCAAGCTACCTGTGACGTATTCAATGTGCCAAACACAGTAACAACAAGTCTCATGATGGAGACGTTATTGGGCCCGCTCGAGCAAATCGATGAACAACGGGAGACCTGTGACCGTGAATCTGACCAGAGTTCATTGTCTCCTGAGTTTATCAAGGAAACACACACTTGCCTTAAAGTCCCACATTCCTCCTTCCCGAATCCTGGTGATGTAAATGTGAACCTCTGCTCTGTGTGGCAAGTAGAAGCCAGCTATGAAAGGCAGCAGAGCCAGTTCCCAAAGGTGGCTCTGGACAGCTCACTGCTTTACTAGACATAAGATATCTTTGTAATAAATTGAAGGAGGACTCCAAGGTTTAAAAATGTAAAGGCTTCTATTGAAGACCTGTCTGGTGACCATCCCTGTCAGAACAGCGGGTAGGGCGTTTGCCTTGCACGCAGTCAACATGGCCCACCCGAGTTCGATTCCTCCGCCCCTCTCGGAGAACCCTGCAAGCTAACGAGAGTATCTCGCCCGCACGGCAAAGCCTGACAAGCTCCCCATGACATATTCAATATGCCAAACACAGTAACAACAAAGTCTCACAATGGAGACATTACTGGGCCCGCTCAAGAAAATCGATGAACAATGGGAGGACAGTGATCTAACTTCTCAAGCTTTTAGTTCCTTGTCTTTACAATAGTGCGATCATTTTATTTCTCTCAGTGGGCTGGCTGGGGGGTGAAGTAAGAGAGTGGATAGAAACACCAGCACTCAGTGCCAGGGAGGCAACTAAAAAACTGGAATACATGCTTTGCATGCAACAGCCTCAGCTATGTTCCCTGGCACCCACATACAAAAATATAAAAACACTGGCACAGAGCCAGACTTCACTCTTGCTGCACATCACAGGGTAGATACTATAGAAGGCCTGAAAAATATAGATACGTCTTTTGTTTCAAGGACCAAATGGCCTCAGAATCTGAAAAGAACAGCCGCTTATGTATGCTGTGTCCTGTAGAATGGAGATGGGAATGATGTCATCAGGTCCCTTTGATCTTCATCTAACAATCCTTCTTTCTCACCATTCTCAAGTTTTTGTCTTTCTTAAATGAATGACTGTTTCCCTGCTCCTAAACCTTTCCTCTACCATTGATATTTGTACAGAGATGTGTGTATATATAGCACACATATATGTATGTATGTGTGTATATATACATCATTGATAAATATAGAGATGTATATGTGTATATATAGCACACATATATGTACATATATATTCATATAAATGCACGTATATGGTAAATTCTTAGAAAAGCAATGCTTTATTTTGAAGCCAGCTCATTAACTTATTATTAGATTGCCATGATAATGAATTTCTGACAGGAAAGTAAATTGGGATTTTTCTGCTATGTTATTAAAGACTCCCATCCTAATTCTGTGCCTTCCCGATCATCACACCATACTTGCACCTCTCAATTCTTTTTCCAAAAAAAGTGCCGTACATTTTAGAAGGTGCCAGTGTGGCTGGACTGTTCAGGATTCAGTCCGTGTCTCTTGCACCGACCGAGGCAAGGTCAGGAACACACGCACGACCTCATGTTTATTGCAATTTCACACCATGGCAAATGCCACCTGACTTGGGGCAGGGGGCAGGCATGTGTGGTAACCTGGCAGCGATTCTTCCTCTCCCTCCCTGCTTCAGCTCTCCTTAGTGTGGTTGCTTGGAAGATGCTAACTTGTGAAAATAAAGTAAAAGGAGGGAGTGAGGTGGGTAGAGCCTGGGGCATTGTTGGGGCAAGGAAGAAAGGGCCAGACTGGCCCAAGAGGAGAAAAGGGGCAAACGGGATGAACACACAGAGGAAAAGGAGTTGCATGGTTAGGATAGTAGTGACTAAATACTCTAAAATCAAAAGTTTGTGGGGGGGAGTTATGCATGTGAAGAAGGAGAGCTATTCTGATCTTCTCTCTTGCTTATAAGAATTGGGGACAATAAAGTGACTATCTCAAAACTAATGAAGACAAATCTGACTTGAGACCCCCCTTATTTCTGTCTTCATATTTAATGAGGTATCTGTGCTAATTTCGAGTTAGCTTCTTTCTATCTTTTCTCAGTCTTGCCTCTGGGGTTAAGCTATTGCCAACATTTTGGAGTGGGATTGGGCTATACCCAGCAGAACTCATGGATTTCTTTCAACTTTGAGCTCAGGGATCATTCCTGGCACAGTTTGAGGTGAATTATATGTGGTTCTGGGAATCAGACTGGGATTGACTGCATGAAAGGCAAGCACCAAAATTCCTGTACTAATTCTCTGACCCCTGCCAACATTTTTTAAAAAAAATTTATTAGTGAAACACCATGAGGTACAGTTGTAGACTTACAAATTTTGTGCTTGGGTTTCAATTATACAATTATCAAATACCCATCCCTCCACCAGTGCCCATTTCCCACCACCACGGATCCCATTATCCCTCCCACCCCCCATCCCCCCATCCCACCCTGCCTCTGTGGCAGGGCATTCCCCTCTGTTCTCTCTCTCCTTTTGGGTGTTGTGGTTTGCAAAAGAGGCATTGAGTGGCAATCATGTTTGGTCTATAGTCTACTTTCAGCATGCTTCTTCAATCCTGGGAGGATCCTCCCAACACCCTTTACTTGGTGCTCCCTGCCAACATTTTTACTTTCAGTTTTGGAGCTCACACCCTGTGGTGTTTCAGGCTATTCCCAGCTCAGTGCTTAGAGAACCGTGTAGTGCTGGGGATTGAACCCAAGTCTTCTGCATGCCAAGTATGCATGTCAGCCTACTGCATTCTCTCTCCAGCCCTTACAAATATGTTTAAAATGTGGGGATGCTTGGGGCTGGAGTGGTAGCATAGCAGGCGTTTGCCTTGCACACAGCCAACCTGGGTTCGATTCCTAGCATCCCATATGCATGGTCTTCCGAACGCCACCAGGAATAATTCTTGAGTGCATGAACCAGGAGTAACTCTTGTGCATCGCTGATTGTGACCCCAAAAGCCATAAATAAATAAATAATTAAAATGTGGGGATACCTAGGAGAAGACCAGACCCTCAATCCTACATTCTAACCTCCCTAAGGATATGACCACCTTGGATTGGCAAGGACCTAAGGATTGTTTAAGAGAAGTGCTGGGGGGCTGAGTGCACATTGGTGGACCCCTCACCCCATGGCCCTGTTGTGTTTAAGGACAAGGTTGGAGTCCTCCTCTGCCTGGGGCTGTTGCCTCCAGGCCCAGTGCCCCTCAGCCGCCTTCCCTGCCCACTCCCAGAAAAGATAGGTGGACTCATATCAATGTACCCATCCATGATAGGCATAAGGTGAAAGAGAAATACAGATGCTAAAGACAAATGAACCAGAAAAAATAGATTGGTAACAGGTTGTGAAATATGAATACAGTTTCTAAGCATTTCTCCAATAGTGCTAGCTCAGGTATTGAAAATAAAACTGCCTCTGGAACAATAACTAAGTGATCTTTCAACAAAGACACAAGGTTGAGAAGAGTACACAGGAGTGTATGAAGAGCTCATGAAGAGTACACAGTAGTGCGTGAAGGCTTAGGCAAGCTTTTGCAGCTCTATTTTTTTAAAATTTTTATTGGTGAAACACCATGAGGTACAGTTGTAGACTTACAAATTTTTGTGCTTGGGTTTCAATTATACAATGATCAAATACCCATCCCTCCACCAGTGCCCATTTCCCACCACCACGGATCCCAGTATCCCTCCCACCCCCCATCCCCCCCATCCTACCCTGCCTCTGTGGCAGGGAATTCCCTTTTGTTCTCTCTCTCCTTTTGGGTGTTGTGGTTTGCAAAAGAGGCATTGAGTGGCAATCATGTTTGGTCTATAGTCTACTTTCAGCATGTTTCTCCTGTCCTGGGAGGATCCTCCCAACACCCTTTATTTGGTACTTCCTTCTCTATCTGAGCTCCCTTTTCCCCTAGCATGTGTGGCTGGCCTCCAAGCCATGGAGCAAAACTCCTGGTACTAATCTCAGCCCCTCTTGGGTGTTAGTCTCCTGTTTTGTTACTTTATGTTCCCCAGATGAATGCAATCTTTCTATGCCTGTCCCTCTCTTTCTGACTCATTTCACTTAGCATGATACTTTCCATGTAGTACCACTTGTATGTAAATTTCATGACTTCATCTTTTCTAACAGCTACATAGTACTCCATTGTGTAGATGTACCAAAGTTTCTTTAACCAGTCATCTGTTCTCAGGCACTCAGGTTTATTCCAGATTCTGGCTATTGTAAAGAGTGTGCAGCTCTATTTTCTTTTCAGGATTACAAGAATTAGATTTCTTGCAAAGATTCTGGATGAACAACTTGGAAAAATGTTGGTATTTGTTACATGGGATACTGGTGTCCACATTTGGGTTCCATTCTCCAAGATCTTTTCTTTGCATTATTACCAGTTTTTTCCTTTACTTCCCTATGATCAAACTTCCCTCTATGTCGGTAAAACTGTGAAACAGCCCAGAAATACCTCCTCTTGGTGGTGTGGCATAAATAGGAAGGAGAGATCCCACATCCCCGTCTTTAGCTCCTGCCTCCCACTGAAAGGCCAACAGAGAGAGCAGAGTGCCATTCCCCTGTTGGGTTCACACCAGCCTTTCCTCAAACTTTCCGGAGAAAAATGCTCAAGACTTTATCAGAGACCTGAACCTTTCCATTTCACCTGAGATAGATTGAAGTTGACTTGTCAAAAGCAGAGATATACTTTGCAATTGAATTTGAAACAGAGAGAGAGAGAGATAGAGATAGAGAGAATGAATCGCCTAAGTTGTTGGAGATTTTGTCCATGTGTGCTGAGTTTGAACACTTTCTCTGCTGACTTCTTATACTTGCCCCAGTATAAATCACTGAGGCCTCCACATGAAAACCAGTCACCAGCTGCAACCAAGCAGGTTCACATAGGAAACACATTTGCCATGAGGGATGAAGGTAATTAGAAGCACAAGCTTGTAGCCAGGCTCTTTGCATTCAAATCTCAGATTCATCATTTACCTCTTCTGAGACCCCGGGAAAGTTAAATCTATACCACAATTTCTTCAACTGTAAAATTTGAGGGTTAACAATGGAGTGAATTTTATGGGTATGTTGTCTTCACAACATGTTAAATACACTAACGGTTGCCTGGCACAGAGTAATCACTCTTATCTGTATTATTGTTTAGTATTATTTGTAGAAGTTCTTCAGAATATCAGAGGTAGTGATCTTTCATTTGTGTGTATGTGTATGTGTGTGTGTAAGAGAGAGAGAGAGAGAGAGAGAGAGAGAGAGAGAGAGAGAGAGAGAGAGAGAGAGAGAGCGCATGAGCACTTTCCAAGCAGGGCTCAGGGGATCCAGGGGGCCACTCCCAGTGACACTCCAGAATCCAAGTGTTGCTTAGGTCAAGCTGTGCTGGGGGGTACCAGGGCCACACCTACCAGTGCTCAGGGGAACCACCAGTGCTATATCCGCTAGTATTTGGGGGATTGTGTGTTGCTGGGAATCAAACAAGGTTCTTGTACATATAAGACATGTGCCCTGGCACCTAAACCATCTCCCAGGGTCTCTCTGTTGATCTATATTATATTTTTTGGTTGCTGACAGACAAGAGCTAGAGTGAAGAACCCTCGATGATTCTCTTTCAACTGTGATTTCTTACTCTAATAAGGAGAGCAGGTCTGAGGAAAGATGAGCAAAAAAGATGGTACTTCCCAGTCCTGTTGCTTAAACCTCCCCACCTGACTGAAGATACTTCCAAGTTGGCAGCTACAAATGAAGGGTCTCCTAAGAGGGGCTTATGCTAGGTACAAAAAAAGCAGTTTGTAAAATAGTTTTACTAATTATGTAGTTGTGAGTTTAGGGTTGCATATACCAGCTGTCCCCAAATGAAACATTTAGAGCTATAGTCACATTTACTAGCACAGAACTGATTTACAAAACTCAAGGAGGACACGGAATTCCTATGAACTGTAAATTAGTAAATTGCTTTTTAATCTACCATAAAAGATCACTGAAAAGTCCTTTTAAAAATCAAAGGTCTGCTAATTCAATCATGAACACATTTACCCAATGGTGCTCAAGGCAAGAAAAAGTCTTAAAAGGTTGTGCAATTGCCGTTTATAACCTATAATTTGAGAAATGATTTAAGCTTAATTACAATATAGAATGCAGATATGGGATATTTTGAAGAGACATTGGCCTTGACACTAATATTTGCTTTAAAATATTTTAAAATAAAGTGGTACTTCCTACAAAAAGTGCTCGCTGATCAGAATTACTTTTTTTTTATGGACCAACAGACACAACACATGTGGACTTTATCTGCTTGACATGGGGCACTACACCGCAAGCACAATGAGGTCAGTTTGGCCCAGGGAGGGATTATATCGGAGCCGGAAATCCTAGAGTTCAGCAATCTGTCCCTCAGGTGGTAGTCAGACACAGAAACGCAGAAAGTTGTCTTTGTGTGTGTTGGGGGGGGGGGGGGGGGTGGCAGTAAGACAAGACATCTAGTAGTGGGTAAGGTAGTGGCTTTGCTTGCAGCCAAAATGACACCACATATGGTCCCCTAAGCCCCATCAGGAGTGACCCCTGAGCACTGAGCCAGGAGTAATCCCTGAGCACTGCTGGTTGTGGCCCCCCCCCCCCCAAAATAAAAATGCAAATATCAAAAACAAACCGAGAGTAAAGGGGAGGTGATCTGCCTGCATTTAGGCACTCACTGCAGGTCTAGATCCCCATCTCTTATCTTAGTGCTCTTAGTACTTTACCAGGTAAAGGTAAAGGTAAAGGCCCTCCCGTTGTTCGTGGATTCTCAAGGAAGAAATCTGAATAGCCAAAAGGCACAGTAACGTCTCCATTGGAGACTTTGTTGTTACTGTGTCTGGCATATCGAATACGTCAGGGGGAGCTTGCCGTGCTCTGCCGTGCGGGCGAGATACTCTCGGTAGCTTGCCGGGCTCTCCGAGAGGGGCGGAGGAATCGAACTCGGGTCGGCCATATTGGCTGCGTGCAAGGCAAATGCCCTACCGCTGTGCTATCGCTCTAGCCCAATCACTCTTTTTTTTTTTTTACATAGAACAAGTTGGTGTGTTATTTATTTATTTTTTATTAGTGAATCACCGTGAAGTACAGTTACAGACTTGCAAACTTTGGTGCTTGTGTTTCAGTCATACAATGCTCGAGTACCCATCCCTCCACCAATTCCCATTCGCCACCACCAATGTTCTCAGTATCCCTCCCACCCCCCACTCCATCACCCACACCCAACCCACCTCTGTGGCAGGACATTCCCTTTTGCTCCCTCTTTCCTTTAGGGTGTTGTGATTTGCAATAGAATGGCCATCGTGTTTGGTCCATAGTCTACTTTCAGCACGCCTCTCCATTCCAAGCGGATCCTCCAAACACCATTTACTTGGTGTTCCCTTTTCTGTCTGAGCTGCTTTTTACCACAGTGTATGCTGCTAGCTTCCAAGTCATGGAGCAAACCTTGTATATCAACTATTCTTGGATGTTAGTCTCCCATTCTGTTACTTTACATTCCACAGATAAGTGCAATCTTTCTATGTCTATCCCTCTCTTTCTGACTCATTTCAATTAGCATGATATTTTCCATGTAGAATCATGTGTATGCAAATTTCATGACTTCATCTTTTCTAACAGCTGCATAATATTCCATTGTGTAGATGTACCAAAGTTTCTTTAACCAGTCATCTGTTCTTGGGCACTCAGGTTTCTTCCAGATTCTGGCTATTGTAAACAGTGCTGCAATGAACATACTAGAGCAGATGTCACTTTGACTATACTTTATTGCATCTCCAGGATATGTTCCCAGAAGTGGTATTGCTGGGTCAAGTGGGAGCTCAATTTATAGTTTTTTGAGAATCGTCCATACTGTTTTCCAAAAGGGTTGAACCAGTCGGCATTCCCACCAGCAGTGAAGGAGAGTCCCTTTTTCCTCACATCCTCACCAACACGAGTTGCTTTTGTTCTTTTGGATGCGTGCCAGTCTCTGTGGTGTGAGGTAATATCTCATAGTTGTTTTGATCTGCATTTCCCTGATGATTAGTGATGAAGAACATTTTTTCATGTGCCTTTTGGCTATTCAAATTTCTTCCTTGAGAACGTTTCTGTTTATTTAATTGCCCCATTTTCTGATGGGGTTGGGTGTTTTCTTCTTGTAGAATTCAACCAGAGCCTTATATATCCTTGATATCAACCCTTTATCTGATGGGTATTGGGTGAATATCCTTTCCCATTCTGTAGATTGTCTTTGTATTTTGGTCACTGTATCTTTTGAGGTATAGAAGTTTCATAGTTTAATAGAGTCCCATTAGTTTATCTCTGTTTCCACTTGGTTGGTCAGTGGCATGTCAACTTTGAAGATACCATTAGCCTCAATATCTTGGAGGATTTTTCCAACCTTGTCTTCAACGTACCTTATGGATTCTGGTCTGATATTGAAGTCTTTAATTCATTTTGACCTGACTTTTGTGCATGGTGTTAGGTCTAGGTCTAAGCCCATTTTTTTGCAAGTGGTTGTCCAGTTATGCCAGCACCATTTGTTAAAGAGGCTTTCCTTGTTCCACTTCACATTTCTTGCTCCCTTGTCAAAGATTAGATGTTCATATATTTGGGGTTGTGTGTAAGGATATTCCACCCTGTTACTTTGGTCTGCGACTCTGCCTTTGTTCCAGTACCTTGCTGTTTTAATTGTTACTGCTTTGTAGTAGAGTATACTCACATAATGAGGGATCAGCTAAATACTTAAAACAACTGCTAACAGATTTTAAGGAGGGCATCATTAGCAATACAATAGTAGTTGGAGACTTCAACACCGCCTTATCACCTCTGAATAGATCAACAAGAACAAAACTCAGCAAGGAAACACTAGCTTTGAAGGAAGAAATAGAAGAGAGAGGCTTAATGGACCTATACAGGGCTTTACACCCCCAAAAGAAAGAAGACACATTCTTTTCCAGTGCACATGGAACATTTTCCAAAATAGACCATGTGGTGGGTCACAAAACATACCTCAATAGAATCAGGAAGATAGAAATTGTATCAACTTTCTTTTCAGACCACGATGCGTTGAAGATAAAAACTAATCACACAGAGACGCAGAGAACCAACTCAAAAACCTAGAAATTAAACAACTCAATGTTGAACAATGAGTGGGTCAGGAAGGAAGTCAAGGAGGAAATCAAAAGATACCTGGAAACAAATGAGAATGAAGATACAAGCTACCAGAACCTATGGGACACAGCGAAAGCCATGTTAAGAGGAAAATTTATAGCTTTACAAGCATTCCTCAGGAAGGAAGAAAGAGACTACATAGATAACTTGACTTCACAGCTCAAGATCTTAGAAAAGACCAATAAAAGGATACCAGTCACTCTTGAATTTGAAGGTTACCTGTAGAGCTTGCTGGCTATGGTGATTCCTACCCCTCCCAATCTGACTCAGCAGGTCTGGGGTATTGTGGTGTTTTTAACAAAGTCAGGGATACAATTGTTAAGTAGATTGAGAGATCATGTTTATGTCAAGTGTCTTATGGCAGATGCTCAACTAATCAATTCAAAAGTAAAAGCCTATATGTGAAGTTCTTCAAATGCTCTCTGACATGTCCTAGCAGGCACACTTGGCCCCTCAGAACATTTTTCCATATTTGAGAACTGTGGAGCAGCACTGAGGTCCTAAACTGGGATTAGCAATGCATGGCTTCAACCCAGACCTGGGGCACCAAAACCTGAATTTAATGAGATTCTTAAGTGACCTTAATGCAAAAACCACATTCCAAAAGCCGTGCAAAAAGGCCCATCTCCTAGCCCAAAGAGTCTTTTCTAATTACCTATGGCTACATTATAAACCACAAGAAAGTCTTATGGATCAAGGATCAAGGATCAGAGATGATTGAATATCATGGTCCCATGAGTCAGGATTGTTGCAGGATGCACCTGGACAGTTTGTTCTGTTGTATGATGACTATGGCCTTGGTTGTAGTGACTCAAAGAGTTCTCCAAATATGGGTGGGATTTCTCAGTGGAATAATATACTTGAGACCCTGGTTCTTCTCCATCTAACACATGCTGGAGCTTCTCTGCTCACTACTGAGTGCTCATTCATCCCTGTGACTGGCCTCTGGGTTGATCAGAGTGAAGCTGGGAGCTTTACAGCATCACTTCATTTCCATGGGAAATGGTATCAGGAAAATCAAATTCTTTACAGAGTGGCTGACTTCCCCCAGGGGAAACATTCCAAGGATGAGGATGTCAGTCTCTCAGTCTGGGTTGGTAAGCTGGCCCAGTGTCGTGTGGATCATGGAGTCACAGAGGCCCTGTGAAAATTCAAGAGGAAGGACGCAGACCTTGACTGTCCATGGGAGAGGACTTGTCACCATTTCTATATAACCTCCTAGAAGGCTTACAAACTGTGCACAGGAAATGCTGAGAGCTTGAAACTCCTCCAGTTAATCCATGAGTGAAGAGCCAGTTTAAGGTCTAAACTGTTATTTTATATATGTGTGTGTGTATAATATATGTATATGTATAAAATAGTATGTAAAAAGTGAGATTATCTAGAAAAGGCTTTATGGGAGGAGATGTGATTTATGTGAGAAGTGAGACTTGTAGCTGAATAAGTAGAAAGAAAAGGCAGAAGACATCCTAGAATGATTCCTGAGACCCCCCCCCACTCTATCCTGATAATTGGGCTCCTATCACACTATAAGGACACCTATATTGTTAACTTCTCATGGGAACCTACTGTGAAAACTTGTGAGGCAAAAATAGCTTTCCAGAATAAAGTTTCTAAAGAACTTTACAATTTTCCATAAGCTTACTACCATACTAAGTCTCAGAAAATCAGCAGCTTTGCAGTGTGTCAGAGAATGGCTCGCTCAAATCTCTGTCATTTCCTGTCTGTAAATAACAGACCATCTAGCCTTTCACTCTCCTTGGCTCTAAGCAAGACTGTGGCAGCCATTCCACAGAAAATACAACTCCAAGCATGACTGTTGGATACAGATAGATAGCCAGAAATATTTAATTTGCTAAAATTAGGAAACCATTAAACACATTTATGTATGTCCCAATTATTTAAAGATAAATAAAGTTTGGAAGAAAAATGGTAGAATGTTAACTGATTCTGTCTGTATGAAAATATGTATTACTCTTTCCATCCTTTCTTTGTTTCATTATGTCCTCCATGATGAAAATGTATTGTTTTCATAACTATCTAAGCATACATGACCGAAAGTTAGATTTTGAAAGATCCTAAGAACACTCACCTTTGTACCCAATTCTTCAAAAACACCTTTTCCACAAACCCTGTCACAAATCCTTCTAGAAACCCACACACTCATGTTAGCCCTGATAAATGTCAGTTCTGTTCGTCAAGATTTACTTGTCAGGAAATCAAGACACACAGAATGAGTTATTTCAGCAGGAAATGTTCCGGGATTCTGGAAAGAGATGATGCTTTCTTTCAGCCTGTTGTCATTCTTCTCCTGCCCCGAGATATCGTCCTCATCACTCTGGGTTTAACTCAGCTTGACAGAAGCTGCAGTTCTTTGTTGATCTTCATCTCCTCTTTGGGTAAGAGTCTGTAAATCGAGACTCTGCTAACAGCTCTTTTATACTAATCGGACACCGGGACTACATTAGAGTCAAGAAAGGACCAGAGGTGAGATTATGGGCGGCGGGACCCCACCCCACCTGCAGGCCCTTTATGTTCTGGACCTCTCTACCCTCACAAGTTGCTGATGAGACCATCTGTGCTCTTTTACAGGCCAGAGTGCTGTGGCTCTCACCTCGTCATTAAACCACTGGCAGCAGAACACTTCACTTGCGTTCCTTACTCGTTCCCAGTTTGGGCTGTGGCTCAAATATGCTGTTTCTCAGCTGTCATTACCAGCATCTGAATCCTTCTGAGTCTCTCAGGCCCCAGCTTTCTACAGACTCAGCAGTCAGGTTGTCATCGGCATACCCGAGATTACATCATCTCCTTCTGCCAACCTTAATACCACTATGGTAACCATCAACTGTAATACCCATGATTATTCCAGGGGAAATATTGAATGGATGTGACAGCCTTGTCAAACTCCTTTGCTGGTGTCCAACCTCTCTGTTATACCTTTTGCAATGCTAAGATCTCTCTTCTGGCTGTAACAGCATCATGCTCTGACCTTCTAGGTAGGGAGCTATTCCTTTAAGTATCAATTGATATTTCACATTCCAACCTGCCAGCCCCAACTTATACCAATAGTACTCCACAGCCCACTAATCATTTACAGATATTCTCCTTTTCAGCTCTCAATGTTACTGAGACCACTGTGGAATCGCTTGAAAGAACACTGGGTTTTCTGACAGAAGTTTTGAGTGTCTGGGCCCCTGATTTTCTGTGATACTTGAACAAGTCACTTTGAAATTAATTCTTATCAGTAAAACACAAACCTCCTTTTAGTCCAGTTTAAAAAACAAAGGAGGTGGTACACACTTAAAAATAATAAAGTATGAAGACAGGGATTCAACTACTTTTACATGCTAAGGCATAAGTACCACAAGGAGCAACCACTTAGCAGAGCCAAGAGAAGGCCCTGGGCACTGCTGGGTATGGCCCCCAAACAAAGAAATGAAAAAAAGTCGTAAAAATATTAATTAAAAAGGTCAGGTGTGCATGCAATGCAAAATTACTCCGCCAAATCAGAGATTCTCAACTATGTCACCAATTACAGAAAAGAATTACTCGGTATTTCCCTGTAAGTCTACTTTCTATACCCAAAACTATGACCACACACCTTGGATTATCCCAGTACTTCCCTGGGAGACAAGTATCAACCACTTTAGGAAAGCCTGTGCCAAAGACATAAAGTAATAGTACACGCTTTATCGAGGACTGTAGGGTAACATTGGCTTGTTCTTTCTCCTCTGTCACAGGAGCTTAGGCTTACTGAGTAATACCCATCACAATGCTCTCAAAGCACAATGGTATTCATCTTTAACTTCTCCTTTGTGCTCTGCTTCTCTTATCTGTTCATCACTCATTTCACCTAACTGGAACCTGTGAGACTGAGCCCAGGAAGACTAGATGGGGGAAAGCAGGAAAGCAGTACTGAGGGTCAGTGTGAGACTGGAACAGAGCGCATAGTGAGGCTGGAATAGGTGCGCAGTGGGAATGGAATCAATGGCAGGATGGAGATTGGATTAAATGGCGACTGACCACCAAGCAGTTTGGAAGCCCTGTTCCCTCCCTCACGCAGCTGCTAGTGGCGGCTGCAGGTCAGGGTGGGGGAGCAGCTCATGGCCACTGAATGCATGGCGAGAGAGTCTACACACTTATTTGTGAATAAAAGAGGATGAACCTATAAAACATGACACAAAGTGGAAGAAGCCAGACATCGAAGGTCTCCTCCTACAATGACTCCACTCAGCAAACTATTAAGAATGAGCAGGTCCATCCAGAGAGGCAGGAAACAGACTGGTGATTGTTAGGGGGCTTGGGCAAGTGGGAACTGAGAGAAACTGTTTAGTGGGTATGGGTGTTCTCTGGGGATAATGAAAACCTTTTGGAGCTAGCTAGAATTGGTGGTTGCATAACACTGTGAACAAACAACAGAGACTCACTCATCTAAAAATGGTTCATTCTAGGGGTCCTGGGTTGGTTCAGGGGCAAAAGTGTCTGCTTGCAAGTGTGAGGTTGGAACTTCAACCACCAGAACTGCCACACATACCAAGTAAATCCTAGTAACTCAAATTTTTTTAAGTAAAAACAGATTTTATTTGTGGGGTTTTTTTTTTTGGCATTTTGGCATTTTGGGTCACACCTGGCATTGCCCAGAGGTTACTCCTGGCTTTGCACTCAAAAATTACTCCTGGCGGTGCTTGGGGGACCATATGGATGATGGGAATTGAACCCGGGTGGGCCTGCATGCAAGGCAAATGCCCTAACCACTGTACTATTACTTCAGCCCCCCAAACAGGTTTTATTTGGAGGTTTATCAAGAAAGAGGAGAGTTGAGAGAGAGTGTATAATGGGCTCAAGCAAGATCGTGGGCTTCTCCAGAGGAGAGAGCCTACATATCCCAAAATTAGATATGAAAGTACACATGTCAAGAGGGGAGATGTGGGCAACACCTGTGCTTGGGTACCACATATGCTCAGCAGCAACACAGGGGCACAGGCAAGCACATGGGCTCGGGCAGATATCCTGAAACTTAACTGCTGAGAACAGCAGCGCTGCAGAGTGTGAGCTCTTGGCTCCCTGCAGTCAGGCGTGCAACACCATGATCAAAGAATTCAACTTCCAGAGAGCACCAAAATGAAGGGATTCACCCCTAGGAGGCCCTATGGCCAAGTACGCATCACAACTATGCAGAGGGGCATGAGCATTCAAAAATGAAATGGGGCTCGAGAAACAGGTAAGAGGTAAGTTACTTGACTTGCACATGAGAGCTCTGGCTGTGACACTGGTTTGATCTCCGACATTGCATATGACTGACCCCTGAGCACAGAGCCAGGAGTAGCACACAGTCAGGCGTGGCCCTAAAGTGAAAAAGAAACAAAATAGGTTAATTTCATGTGATATGAATTTTATATAAATAAAAAATCATTACAGGTACATCAAAGTCTTAATCAGAATATCCCAGAGACAGAACAGTCTCAGAAAGTGACTCAAGAGAAGTCAAAAGAGAACCAAGTAAATCAAAACAGCTACACACAGGTTTGAATTCTACTCTTCTGGCCCAGGATGGTCTTCTGTTGCCATTCCTGTTATCTTATTTAGGATGTGGAAAGCTTAAGCTTTAAAATGTCATTCTCAGCTCTTTTTGCTCCAACTTCAGAGTCAGTTGCTGAATCTAGTTCACATAGTGTATTTTCAGGCTTCTCCTAAATAATCTGCAGAAATACTGGCAAAATGAACATCTGGACTGAAGAATAGGGTCTTTGGAAAACCAGAAGAACTTCCCTCTTTACCAGTTCTAAACAAAAGGAGGGTTCTTCAAGGGGGAATGCCCTGCCACAGAGGCAGGATGGGATGGGGGGGGATGAGGGGTGGGAGGGATGCTGGGACGCGTGGTGGTGGAGGATGGGCGCTGGTGGAGGGATGGGTACTTGATCACTGTATAACTGAAACCCAAGCACAAAAAATTTGTAAGTCTATAACTGTACCTCATGGTGTTTCACTAATAAAAAAAAAAAGGAGGGTTCTTGAATGCCTGGATGCTAAGTTGGAGGGTGGAGAACTTGTCTAAAAATGAGTTAATTTGGGTCCTACTCCAGGTCAGCTAAATCAGAGCGCATTTTACAAAGACTTCTAAGTACAGATCTAAAGACACTTGAAAAATTTAAGACATTGTTCTGGGCTCGGGACTTGTAATTAAGAGTTTCTCCTTTTCTGAATCATGAGGATGTCGGTGATATAAACAATATGTTATGTTGTGTCTATTTGGTCAAGTGTTCTGTGTGAAAAAAGTCTGTTCATTTTCATCATCTTCATCAAGATTCACTACTACAAAGCTTGTGAGCAGAGGAGAAAGCACGTGACTGTCCACCAAATTATGCCTCATTTCACAGAAGTTCCTATCCTGTATTATTCTTTTGTGCATTAGAAATAATTCCTCCTCTTTAGTTTTCTAGAAGCTCCAGTTCACAGGAAAATGTCTACAAAGGCAATATTAAATTATCAAATATCATGGTTAGTGGGACATTTAGAAATCATCTGGTCAGTGGCTCCCCAAGCTATTCTGGTTCTGAGTTGGCTACATCAGAATCACCTGGGGAGCATTTTTAAAAGCATATTCCTAGGCTAATGAATCAGCTCATTGAATCTGGAGAGAAGCCAAGCAGTGTGTATTTTTCAACAGGGAGCACATCCAGCGGTGTTCAGGGTCCTGGGGGGTACTCTGGCAGGAGTTCTGCACACTGACATGGCCAAGAAGGCGGTACTGGAGGCAGGGGCCATTTGGGGACTGAACTAATGGCCTGGCATATGCTCTAGCATCTGAGTCTCATTTCTAGCCCCAAGGAGCATATACTTAAAAAAAACCTCAAGAAATGTATATGAAAAAAACTCAGGTGAATTCAAAGTATAACTGGATTTGAACACCATCTTCCTAGTCTAGCACATGCACTCCCCACTGCCTCCACCTAGACACATTACATTTCAGACACCTATTCATTAGAAAGTCCTTTTCAAGAATAAATATTTTCTACAGAAATAAATATTTCCACCCCAACCAAAATAATATGAATGCATCTCTGGAAATAACCAAAAAATTCTCAACTAGGTATGACTGGCTCCAAAAGTTGTGGTCTACGTACATAATGAAATACTATGCAGCTCTAAGAAAGAACAAAATCAATTTGCTGCAACTTGGATAGAACTAGAGGGTGCCATGCTGAGTAAAGTCAGTCAGATGGAAAGAAATAGAGACAGAATGATCTCTCTCATATGTGGTTAGCAAAGCTACATAATGAGGTAGCAAGAGAGGGCCAAAGGCAATACAATGGGAGTGTGGGGTGGTTTAAAGAGAGGGTCACTGAGGACATTCTGGGAGGGACACAGGTATACTGATGATGGGGGTGGTGTTGAGAAAATGTGCATGAGAAATCATCACAGCAGTATTATAAATCACAGAACCCAAATCAATAAAAACAACTTTAAAAAAATTACCACATCTTCTTAACTAATCAACTATCAAAGAACACTTTAGGTGCAATCATATTTTTGTTATAACATTGCAATAAACATTAGGATGGATATAAAACTAGTAATTATATAAGTGTGTTTCATATAATGAACCTCTTTTCCATATTACGTGCAACTCTAAGTATCTGGTTTCTGGAATTGTGTATATTTTTGTCTATTTTCTTATAATATTTTTTTGTCTTCAAGTCTAGTCTATTTTGTTGAGTAATCATAAAACTACCACTTTTTCTATTCTTTATTATTACTATAGACTAATTCAGTTCTTCCTCTTATAAAAAACATAGAGATGAAGGATTTTGAAAATTCACTCGGTCTCTGTGAACTAGAAAGTTTAGTCAGACTACATAATTTACTGTGCATTAATTAGTAATATGTTTGTAATTATTTCTTCTATATTCTGTGCTTGTTTTTTATCCTTACACACACACCCTAATTCACACACATCTCTGATTTTATGTTTTTCCTTTCCTGAGTTTGACTGGATTGGTTGAATTTTTTATATCACCTTATTTCCATTATTTCCCCCATATCCACATATCCCCTTGTTTGAGAGCTGGATGTGCCTCAGTAATCAGTCATTACAGGTTACTTTGGCTTTTAGTGGAGAGGAAGCACAGTCAGTGCTCAAGGGGCTTTTCTTGAATCTGTGAAGAGCAGTAACCCCTGGCAGTACTCAGATGACCACACTTGGTAGTCCACATACAAGGCAAATGTGTTGCCTCCTGTACTATCTCTCTGGTCTTACATTTAGATTTTATTAGATATTCATTTAAATTATTATAGTTTTCCCTTTAAATTGTTTTTTTAAAAGGGACCGACCTCTAGGGTTAGTGAGCAAATAAAGAGCTTGCCTAGCACATGGCCAACCCCAATTCAATTTCAGTATCACATATGGTCATTCCAGCAATACCAGGAGAGATCGCTGAACTCAGAGCCAGGAGTATGCCCCAAGGAAGGAGGAGGATGAGGAGGAGGAGGGAATGGGAAAGGAAAGGAGGAGGAGGAGGAGGAGGAGGAGCAGCAGCACCACCACCACCAAATTTGTTATTTTGATGCCGCAAAATATTTATGGAAATTCTTTTTCAGATTTGCCGGTATATTATATTTCACCAGGCTGGAGCAATAGCACAGCGGTAGGGCGTTTGCCTTGCACGCGACCAACCTGACTGACCCCAGTTCAATTCCTCTGCCCCTCTCAGAGAGCCTGGCAAGCTACCGAGAGTATCTCACCCGCATGGCAAAAGCCTGGTAAGCTACCAGTGACATATTCGATATGCCAAACACAGTAACAACAAGTCTCACAATGGAGACGTTACTGGGCTCGCTCCAGCAAATCGATGAACAATGGGAGGACAGAGCTACAGTACTATATTTCACCACATAACCACCAAATTCTGGGTTTTTCCTTTTTCTTCAGTAATACTGGCACAATATTTTTTTTCTTCTTATATTTATTATTGAATCACTGTGGGAAAAGTTACAAAGCTTTCAGGTTTAAGTCTCGGTCATACAATGATCAAACACCTTTCCCTTCACCAGTACTCATTTTTCACCACCAAGAACCCCAATATACTCCCCCTCCCACCCCTCCCAATGTCTGTGAGGCAGATGATTTCTACTTAATTTTTCTCTACATTGATTACATTATTTTAACAAAAGATGCACCATTATTGTTTAGAATTCCCCCCAACAATCAGAATTGCTGAAAAGTCATTGTGAAATACTTTGTTTTCTATAGCTGGTTGTGAGAATCATATAATGATTTTGGGTTTCTGCAAAGAGCCAAATAATTATGAGATTGGTTTCTGTGCGTCTGGTGTTATGGCTGTGCTGGAGAGCCACTCGTGGGGGGCAACTTGTGACCTTGGTAGGGCATGAAGGACAAGCCGGTACCTGCCCCCTTCCCACGAGACTGCAGTTGCCCAGTCACCGCTGGCTCATACCTGGCTTTCCTATAAGCTCTGAGGCGGTGGCCACCTTGCTGGGGCGGGGGGGGGGGAGGGGGGGGGCGAGAAGGGGGAAGGCGGAAGGGAGCAACACCCTTTCCCTCCCGGGAAGGCATGGTGCCCTAGTTTAAAGCATGGTCCATTCACTTTTCTGCCTCAAGCTGCCGGGCTCTGGATTAAGTCCTTTTGCCTCTGGAGCCATGCCTTGGCACAATATTTTTAAGTCTGCAGATAAGAGTTAGATTCCACTTTTTTACAAAAAAATTATCATAAGGTTTTTTATTTTAATTATGTAGTGGAATGCAGGGTATTCTGCTGCTTGCAATTCTGGTCATTTCAATTTTTTTTTATGTTCAATCTCATTTTTCACTGAGAATCTGTTCGTTGAGAATTCTGTTTTTATTTCCTCCTTACTCTTGTGTCTCCTGAATGATAATTTATCTATTCACTCTCAGTTGGTAGTGATTTTCCCTTAGCAGTTTGAAAATAACAGTATTTTTATGTTTTTTACTGATGATATGAACAATAGTGGTCTAAGTGGAGTGACTTTATAGATTATCTACATTTTTCCTCTTTCTGGCTGCATTAAAGACTTTTTCTTTGACTTTTCCAGTTTTGATAGATATAGCTATTTTATACCTCTTCTTTGGGATGTATTGATTTTTTTTAACAGTGTTAGAGATTGAACGCAGGGCCTCAGACATGCAGAGATGGAGCCCTATCACTGATTTACATTTCCAGGTACTTGTCCACTTTTTGAACTTAAGTATTTATTTATTTTACTAATTACAGATTTTTAAAAAATCAGTATCCCTTCACATGTCTCTTCCCCACTTGATTTCAAGTCTCTGCGAGAATTCAGTAAGCACATTTTAAAAGCCTTCTTTTCCTAAATTTCATGTCATAAATTTATTTCATATGATCCATCTCCTTTTTCCTCATGTGTATTCTAGACAATTTCCAGTTCACTAGCATCTTTTCAGCTATAGAAATGCCTGCTAAAGAGCTGTCTATTGAATATTTTTTCAACTTTGACATTTTATTATTACAAGCCCTTTATCTCTTTTTTTAATTTGCCTTTTCTCTTGACATACTGTTTTTTCCCTTATTGCATTCTTTTAAATCTTCAATGTTTTACACAAACTCTCTTTTTAGCTTTCAATACTCTTCTTTTTATTATTTAAACTCTTGAGAGTATAACTTTACCATTATTCTTCTTTTTGATTTTCACACATATTATTTCAGAATTTTATATTGCGAGGTCATCTTCTGAGTCTTTATCAAGGAGAGTTTTTCCTGGATGTGGGGGCCTGCTGTTTCCAGAGAATTTCATTTTTGCCACTGCTACTTCACCCAGAAATATCACTGACTACAGACCACTTTTATGATATTTAGGGCACAGAGGCCCCTTATTAACACAATCAATGCAAATTAAGTTCCAAATGCACATGATGGCAGACCCATTCTTAGAGAAGACCTTTTTCCTTGTTTAAAGTCCAGTCTGAGATAATCAAAGATTGGTTCTTTTGATAGGTATATTTTCCCCCAGTATTAGACAATCCTACATTTACAAAGAGATCTCCATTCTAACTCCCTGCCTCATAGGGATTTTTCCTCCTGTCTCTGTGGCAAAAAATATATAGATTGCCAAAATGGTCAATATTTCCTAGGGTAGCCCCAGGATCAGTTCATAAACATATTACTCTGTTGTTTTGCTTTGGTTTGGTTTGGATTTGGTTCTGGTCCTAGAAAATTTTTTCTTTCTTTTGATATCTATTCATTTGAAATGATTTAAATATATATATATTTAATCTGGCGCGTTCAGGGTGGTATGGCTGTAGACAGGGCTGGAGTGATAGCATAGCGGTAGGGCGTTTGCCTTGCATGCAGCCAACATGGCTGACCCGAGTTTGATTCCTCCACCCCTCTCAGAGAGCCCAGCAAGCTACCTGGAGTATCTTGCCCACACGGCAGAGCCTAGCAAGCTCCCCATGATGTATTCGATATGCCAAACACAGTAACAACAAAGTCTCCAATGGAGACATTACTGGGCCCGCTCGAGCAAATTGACAAACAATGGGAAGGCCTTTACCTACCTTTATATATATTTTTTTTCTTTTTCCATTTTTTATAATTTTATTTATTGAATCACCGTGAGAGCAGTTACAAAGCTTTTGGGTCTAAGTCTCAGTCATACAATGAAACACCTGTTCCTTCACCAGTGCCCAATCTCCACCACCAAAACCCCAGTATACCCCATCCAACACCCTCCCCCTGCCTGTGGGGCAGATGATTTCCACATTACTCTCTCTCTACTTTGATCACATTCACTATTTCGACACCAGACCCACCATTATTTGAGATTTTACCCCAACACTCAGATCTGCTGAAAAGGCAACAATAGACAATTTGTGTTCTATTGCTGGTTATGAATAACATGATGTCGTGTGGCTGCAGTAGGGCCATGTGGTTTTGAAATTCTGAAATTTTAACACTTAAATCTGGAGGGATTTCTGCCAAAAGCCAGTGGGTTTAGAGATCTGCTCCTGAGTCTCTGGGATCATGGCCGTTGAGCAGCTTGATGAGGAGCCAAAGAGGCCGTTCGTGGGCGATGACTTGGGGTCTCATTGGGGTGGGGAAGACAGGCCCGGCTCCACCTCCCCCCCCCATCCCGTGATACCCAACAAGTTTCGTCACTGCGGGTCCAAGCCTGACTGTCCAATGGCCTCTGGAGGATGACAGCCACCAAGTCGCCAAGAGGGAGGAGGCGGGGAGGACAGCACCCATTCCCCCCTGGGGTGGCCCGCCGACAGTAACCTACTGCGGGGTCCAGACACATTTCTGACAAAAGCCACTGGGTTTTGAGATTTGTTTCTGAGTCTCTGGGATCAAGGCTGTTGAGCAGCTTGATGAGGAGCCAGAGAGGCCGTTTGTGGGCGATGACTTGGGGTCTCGTTAGGGTGGGGAGGACAGGCCCGGCTCCACCTCCCCCCTCCATCCCGTGAGACCCAACAAGTTTCGTCACTGCAGGCCCAAATCTGACTGTCCAATGGCCTCTGGAGGATGACAGCCACCAAGTCGCAAAGAGGGAGCAGGTGGAGGGACAACACCCTTTCCTCCCTGGGGTGGCCCGGCGACAGTAATGTACTATGGAGTCCGGATGCATTTCTGCCAAATGCCACTGGGTTTTGAGATTTGTTTCTGAGTCTCTGGGATCATGGCCATTAAGCAGCTTGATCAGGAGCCAGAGAGGCCATTTGTGGGCGATGACTTGGGGTCTCATTGGGGTGGGGAGGACAAACCCGGCTCCACCCTCATCCCGTGAGGCCCTATGTGTCTCGTCACTGGGGTCCCAAATGTGACTATCCAGTGGCCTCAGATGGATGGCGGCCACTGGGCCACCAGGGGGAACAGGCCAAGGCACGAAACCTATTCCCACCTGGGTTGGCCCAGCACCGGTAGCCTACTGCAGAGACCAGACGCATTTCTACCTAAAGCCACTGGGTTCTGAGATACGTTTCTGAGTCTCTGGGATCATGTCCATTAAGCATTTCAATCAGGAACCAAAGAGGCCTTGCCTCCAATTATATAGCTGAGCCGGAGGTGGTTTGTGGGTGTGTTCCCCACATACTTAACTTTTGGCCATTTACTTTCTTGGTAAACTTTGCTCCAAGTTTTTGGGGTCTGACCAAAGGCACAGCAGCAATTTTGGGGTATCTGGAAGTCTGAAGGCGCCATGAGGCTGCTGACCTACCTTTATATTTAATCCAGAATTTTTTTTCTTTTTGGGCCACACTTTGTGACACTCAGGGGTTACTCCTCCTCTGCACTCAGAAATTATTCCTGGCAGTGCTCAGAGGATCACATGGGATGCCAAGGATTGAACCTGGGTCAGCCACATGCAAGGCAAACCCCTACCTGCTGTATTATCACTCCACCCCATTTCTAAATATTTTTGTGGCAGGAAGACTCTCAGTTCTTCTAGTCTTAAATTTTATAAAACTACTTTTATTGAGGTACCAGGACTTGCAATACTGTTAATAAGACTTTTCAAGGACACTACAACACGACACTTATCACCGAAGAGTTGACTTCCCACCCCAGTGTTCCTAAGGATCTCTTACACCCACCTACCCAGTCATGTATGCTCACATCTATGTCTAGTCTCTAGTGTTGATGGAAATAAAAATAACATAAGTATAACTTTCATGCATCATTTTATAACAACATACTGTGTTAATACAGATTCTCAGCTATGCTCCAATATTAAAATATATATTCCCCAAGATAAAGAAGATATTTTATTTACTGAATATATTTATATATTAATATCAAAATATATTCATTAAAGAGCAATGATTTGTTATATTTATAAGGTATTCTACACTAGACAACTTAGTTCTTAAAAATAATAGTGTAATTATTTAATGGAAGTAGTAAGATAAAAGAAAATGTAAACACCAATCAAATACTTGCTTCTAACTGACTGAGGTCCTGTGGTTTTTCAATACTGTTAATAATGTTTCTTTTATGCACTAAACTCCAATACCACACCTATCACCATTGTACCCACATCCCTCCCCTAGGATCCCAGGAACCTTCCTTCCATCCTTTTTACACCAACCCAATTCCATGAATCAGTTCTCCAGTTAAACTTTTTGCTTGTTTTGACATAAGCAAAAAGTTAACAAAGCAGCTACTTCCTTCAGCTCCACCATTCACCTACTGCATAAATGAAGACAAGCTTCCATTTATATCCATGTTTCTACTTTTCCATCTCTGACTGGTAGTGCTCTCACTGATTTTGTCATCTAGGGAGCATCTTGAACTGCCCTGGCTCTTCAATTACTTCTTCTTCTTCAATTGCAGAAGAGGTACCACCAATTCTCTCAGCTCTCTCTAATTAAAATTTTCACAACTCCTGAGTAACAGGCATTTTATTGTACAGAACACAGGTCTTTTTGGAAAGTACCTTCTGAGTTCAGGAACCGTTGGAATCACTGTAGTTACATCTCTATTAATGTTTGCATAAAATGCAAACAGAGACATAGAGCTAAGGGATCAGGAAAATGGGGTTCTAATAAAAGAAGCTCTCCAGAAAGAAGCACTCCAGAAAGAGGCAATCCAGATCTAACCTTCTACACAAAGTGAACAGCAAAATGTCTCTATTCTTTCTCAGTGAATATTATATTCAATGTCTCCATGCTGTGAGAATCGTTTGCTTTGATAGCCACATTCCACAATGGGACCATGGTCTTCATTCCTTCAGTTTCTGAAAAACTATTCTTTCTCTTACAGGGGGTGGTGGTATTGAAAGGATATGAACTGTAAAATTAGCTCCTGCAATCCATAGGACATGAACACATTCAAGGATAAATGGGACAAACTTCCTTACAGAAGAATTTCAAATAATTTATGTAGTTATTTCTCTCTCCTTCTCTCTCTCCTTTTTTCTCTGAGTGTGGACTGGACTTAGTGACTAGCTTCGTAAGTGTGGAAAGGAAGAGGAGAGAGGAGTTTACGGTGCCAAAACTCACCACCTGGCTGGCATCACCTGGGCCGAATGAGTGGTGGAGGTTAATGTCTCCAGTGATAACTCAAGAGTGACAGCACACACTCCCTGATGGGGTGCAGGGAGAACCTTTCCTTCGTGAAAGAAAAGGTTCCTTTCTCCCCCCAAGTTTAAGATGAAAAAATGTACCAAACAGACCCAAGTTGATAAATAACTGGCAAGATACTAACCAATACTCCTCAAAACTCAAGGTCATGAAAACAAGGAATGACTGAGAAATTGTCACAGACTAGAAGATGTAAGGGGCAGAATAACTGAACACATATGAACTCTTTGAGTGAAAAAAAGCACTGCTTGCAAAGCTAGTAAAATAAAAATAAATTCTGAAATAGTACTGTACTACTGTTGTTTTGCTATATTTGACCATGATTATATAAGTCATTACAACAAGGGAGCTAGATGATAGGATCTCCTTATACTACCTTTGCAGGTTTTCTTTAAATCTATCCAAAATGCAAGAGGTAAAGAGTTTGCCTTGTATTAGGTCAGCTGACATTTGTTCAAATCCCCAGAATTATGTGATTCCCAATTGTACCCAAAGATCACACCAGAGTACAGAGCCAGGAATCATCCCTGAGTACTGCTAGGTGTTGCCCCAACCTTCTAACTCCCCCCATAAAATATAGAGAGGCTTATAATATTGTGTTAAATGTCACTGAATCTTTTATTTGTGAACATACGCTTTATATTTTTATTGAGGTAACTGGTTTACAATAGGTCTCAAATGATGGTTTGGGGTTTTTTTTTTTTTTGCTTTTTGGATCACACCCCAACATAGGGGTTACTCCTGGTTCAATGCACTCAGTAATTACTCCTGGTGGTGCTTGGGGGGCCATATGAGATGCTCAGAATTGAACCTGGGTCGGCCCCACGCAAGGCAAAAGCCCTACCCGCTCTGCTATTGCTCCGGCCCCGCAAATGATGAATTTTATACTTGGAGTGCTACCCCACCACTCCCAGCATGAGTGTCTGTAACTATCTCAAGGCCTTTGTCCACCACCACTCTGCCCTTTGTAGTCTCAGTTCACTACTCTACTGGCACCACCTCAGGGTTTATTTACATTGGATAATGTCTATTTTCTTGTTTTATTTTTGAAAAAATTCTCTACACATAAGCAAGATCGCGTGGTATTTGTCTTTTTCCTTCTGACTTGCTTCACTCAGCATGATTCCATTCAGTTCCTCCCAAGTTAAGCTAACTGCAAGCTTTTGTGTTTTCCCAACAGCTGAGTATTCCATTGTGTAGGTATACCACAACTTCATCACCCAAACATTTGTTCTTGGGCACTTGGGTTGTACGCAAATTATGACTATTAAAAACAATGCTGCCTCTTTACAATAGCCAGAATCAGGAAAAAAAGCCTGAGTGCTCGAGAACAGGTGACTGGTTAAAGAAACTTTGGTACATTTACACAATGGAGTACTATAAGTTATGAAATTTACATACAAGTGGTACTACATGGAAAGTATCATGTTAAGCGAAATGAGTCAGAAAGAGAGGGATAGACATAGAAAGATTGCATTCACCTGGGGAACATAAAGTAACAAAATAGGAGACTAACACCCAAGAATGGCCGAGATTAGTACCAGGAATTTTGCTCCATGGCTTGGAGGCCAGCCACACATGCTGGGGGAAAGGGAGCTCAGGTAGAGAAGGGAGCACCAAATAAAGGGTGTTGGGAGGATCCTCCCAGGATGGGAGAAGCATGCTGAAAGTAGACTATAGACCAAACATGATTGCCACTCAATGCCTCTTTTGCAAACCACAACACCTAAAAGGAGAGAGAGAACAGAGGGGAATGTCCTGTCACAGAGGCAGGGTGGGATGAGGGGGATGGGGGTGGGAAGGATATTGGGATCCGTGGTGGTAGGAAATGGGCACTGGTGGAAGAATGGGTATTTGATCATTGTATAATTGAAACCCAAGCACAAAATTTGTAAATCTACAACTGTACCTCATGGTGTCTCACTAATAAAAATTTAAAAATAAATAAATCAAAATAATGCTGCTATGAATATAGGTGTATAAATGTTCTTAATAATTAATGTTCTAGCGGTTGTGGAACAGAGTCACAGAAAGGGGATCACTGGATAATTCACAAGCTCTAGTCTTAATTTTTTAGAAGTCTCATACCGTATTTCATAAAGCAGGCTGGAACGATAGCACAGTGGGTAGGGCGTTTGCCTTGCACGTGGCTGACCCGGATTTGATTCCCAGCATCCCATATGTTCCCTGGAGCATCGCCAGGAGTAATTCCTGAGGGCCGAGCGAGGAGTAACCGCTGTGCATCGCCAGGTGTGACCCAAAAAGAAAAAAAAAGACCGAATAAGGCAACAATCTCACCAACAATCAATGAAGGTCCCTTTATCACTACATTTCCACCAATGCTGGTTGTTTCCATCCTTTTTCTTATAGGCCATGCTCACTTGTATGAGGTGGTAGCTTATTGTTGTTTAATTTTCCTAACAATCAATGATAATCGACACTTTTTCATATGTCTGTTGACCAACTTCATATATTCTTTGGGGAAGTGTCTATTCAGATCATTTCCCCATTTTAAAGGGCTGTTTACTTTTAATTTTAAACTTTGTGAATACCTTATATATCATGATATTAGCCCTTTGTCTGATGTATGATGTGTGAATATTTTCTCCCATTCAGAAGGGTGTCTATTTATTTAGGTTACATTTATTTTGCTGTGAAGAAGCTATTAAGTTTGACATACTCCCATTCAATTGACTTTGCTTTTACTTTGTCAATGGGGTTGTCTTATTGAAGAATCCTCTGCTCTGATATCAGTATTGTGGAGAGTTCTAGCTATGTTTTCCTCTATGTACCAAGTAGACACAGGTCTTATATTGAGGTTTATAATACCTTTTTTCTTTTATTTTAATTCTAATCAATAGTGACTTAATTTTTGTGTATGTGTGAGATAGAGGTCTAGTTGTTTTTCTCTGCAGCTCTTAACCAATTTCTCCATGAATTTCTCTCTTTAAAATTGATAATTTTATGTTATGTAAATTTCACTTCAGCAACAGCAACAACAAAAAGAGAACAAAAAGAGAATAGCAACAACAAAAAGAGAATAGCATAAACTTTGATGAGAGTCTTACCTAAGAGGACAAATCAGATCTAGAGTATAGACCAATCATTCTCCAGAATGGAGAAAAGAGCAAGAGCTGAGTCTACAGACAAAGTGAAAGAAAACACAGTCTAAAAAATATAAATACCAAAGAACATAAGACTTTTTAAAGGTAATGTTATGGGAATTATAAAAAAAAGCTCTTATTTAAGTCAGAACAAAGCTATTTTTTAAATTTTTATACTCTTCAACTTTTATCATATAGATATTTCTAAGGACCAAGAACTAGAGTCTCCTTCACATCTAGAAGATAAATTGCTCAAGGAAGACCAGATTTCTTCTCTGTATTAACTCTTTAAAAGTCTAGGATAAAATCTGATACACACTATATTCCCAATTAAATTTTGTTGAATTTTTTAATTTTGAAAAACATGGGTGTTCTAATAAAATATTATTAAAATACTGTACTTTGATTTAGTTACCTTTATAACTGTGACACTATAATTAATGTGATATTGTTATTATATATTACATAGATTAATATACATATTTTAAAACTTCAGTGAAATTTTCTGATGTGTCAAGCTTTTAGAGAGAATTTAGAAGACATATGCTTTATATAACCTAAACATGAGCAAAACAATTTGTTTTTAAACTCATTCGTTTATACAGTTGAAATTCTCCCTTATCAGCATCTCTAAGGCCTTACTCATACTTATAAATACAGTAATTAGAACTTTTAAAACATGACTACTATGTAAAAAATTTAAACAAAATCCCTCAGAGGTATTCAAAACCGAAAAGAAGAACGATTTGGATCCTAAGGGTGCAATATTTTATAAATCAGCTTGTAGTCAATTATGTGACAAAATGATTATAAACAGCAAAAAGTCCTTCCCTCCATGGTTTATAGAGTAATGTGTCATCTAGATGAGAATGGTTAAGTTAATCTGCAGGGTTGAAAATTTAAAGCATGTAAGACCAAACTTTCCTTTATGTAAGAAAAATTTTTGCAGAAAGTCACATTTGGAAGGTAGGCTCTGTGGACAGACTCTGCAGCAGTTTGACCCT
Organism: Sorex fumeus; assembly: GCF_029834395.1. Taxonomy (NCBI): domain Eukaryota; kingdom Metazoa; phylum Chordata; class Mammalia; order Eulipotyphla; family Soricidae; genus Sorex; species Sorex fumeus. The sequence continues at coordinate 23,865,412 of NW_026606075.1, read as the reverse complement.
TAGCTACCTTTATCACTGTGTGACCTTTGATGAAAGACTCATTTCTCCAGGCTCCTGTCCAGAGCTGTAACGAAGGGTGGCAGCAGAACCAACCTCCCGGGCTGCTAGTAAGGACTTACTAAGCTTATTAGCCTAACAGATCTAGAATAGGACCATCAACTTATGGAAGCTGTGACTACTATAACCAACATTACTATGTAATATTGTAATCATAAAATTAAAAAGAGGTCTTCTGAAATAATTTCATAAAAATTAAGATTTTTCTTAGAAAATTGATAAGTTGCTTTATACTGAGTCATATTTTTAAACAATAGATTTCCTGCCAGACTGATGCATATTTTCTATAAGGAGTTATATTAAGGATTTAAACAAGAAAGAGAAGTCAATACAGAAAGATGGGCACTAGAATGGTGGAGGTGACAGACACTTCATTTGAGCTTCAGAGCAGCTATGTATCTCAGGCTCAACAATAACTGACTCCAAAGGACACCAATGTTAACCTAACTATTATTCCACTTAGAATTTTCAAACAGAAGGTCAAGTCAGAGCTAGAAAACATGGTTTTGTGTGTGTGTGTTTCTAAGATACGCACATGAAATTCCTAAATACTTTATACATACTTTACTTTTAAGATAATTACAATCACTAATAATATTCCCAGTAACATATAAGTCTATAAAATTAGTATTATATACATCAGTAAGATAGCAATTTATGGGTTTAAATGAAAAAAATATTTTCATGGATGCAAGTACTTGAGGAACAATAATCTGAAGAAATTCTTGTCAGTTGGAGGTGGACAAATTTGTCCTCTAGGGGGGGATTTAGAACTGGGCACCAGTAAGTAGGGGATCTTTTCCTATATCACCATTGCCATTCCAGCCCAAGAAAGCATGCTCAGAATTATTATAGCTCTGTGCATTTGTCTCTAGAACTTAAATAACATTGGCCATGCAACCCATTAATAGAGGTGCTGTGAGATTTCAAGGAATAAAATTAGTTAAGAATGTCCTTAAAAATTATTCCTAATGATGGAAGTCCTGGCCGGCTCTGTTAAAAATAAATGGGGCTTAGTAGCGATGAGGGTGAAAAGGACAAGCCATATGGGTTGATCCAACACAATATTGGTCTAGAGAGGCCAGAGCAGCATGAGAGAAGCCAGGCAATACCCCTAGAAATGAGGTGTGGAAGATCCGAGAACAAAGCTCTAATGTCTGCTACCAAGTGCCAAGCGCAAGTCAGTACAAGGAAGATTTGTTCAGCACTGGACAGCTCCCGATCCGCCCTAGTTCGCCTGCCTGGTGGGGAAGGTTGACCTTTTCCCAGGAGAAACTGAAGACTGTCTGCAATGGCCTTTGTTCACTCTTCCAGAAGAGCAGAACTGGAACCACAACTTGGCACTTCAAGACCTTCTTAAATCTTGAAAATAACTAAAAGGACAGTGGAGACTGAGTTTTTAAAAATAGCTCTCTTGCAATCATCCCAGAAACAATGAGTTCTTGCACTGAAACGTGTTCTGCGGGTGCTATGGCATGAGAACGAGAAAACTCCTCTTTTCTCATCTCTGCCTCTTGTTTTTATAGGGACACAATGTGAAATAAACTTCCTTAATTTTCACTTCAGTGTTTGCAGCTTAAGATTCCATTAACACAGCCTTTCCCTCAGTTGTGCAGGTCCTCGTTTGCAGTCAGTTCATTCCACACTGATGTATATTTCATTGCCCAAGGCTTAATTTTGATTTATTGTCCATCCATAAATTAGAAAAATATGCTCTGGAATTCCATCCCGCTGAAAAGCTGTGCCTGATGTCAGGGGACTGGGTGATATTTAAGATGTCAGAAATACATATTGGATTAGTGAGCTTTGTTTCCCCACAACAGCAGGTGTTTAATCATAGCTGATGGCTGAAGTTAAATGCATTAGGACAGCAGCAGCCAAGAAGATGGAGTTTTTCTAAACCATACAAACTCCAGGATAAATAACTCAAAACTAATTGTGTGTCCACATCTTAGATACATTTTTATTTACTTAATACATTAAACAATGAAAATCGCCCCTGGCACTTAACTTCATGTTTAAGAGCCTGTACAAATATTTTATGTTAGCAAAGTGTTGGCTGTTTAAACATAATTACTATTTCCCTGACCGGCCCTCTGGTGGCTTTATATAAAATGCTTCTTAGGGCAGAGAAGAATAAAGGTTGAAATCTCCCAGTAATTCAAGGATAAGGATTTTTAAAAGTCTTTTTTTTTAAAATGTAATTTAAATGCTTACATCTGGTCCAAGCACTCATTTTGCCATAATTCAAATGATGTCTCACATATCTACTGACCAGGCATTTTCCCCTCCTCTCCAAAAATCACAGGTTCTCTTTGCCATTATGTTTATATTAATTAGAGTTCTATGTGCATAGAGAAATGATCGGGCTTAGTGTGGAGCAATTTAGCTGGAGGCTGGAGAGAAGACGCTTAGGAGAGCAAACATTTTCAAGGTGCAACCGGTGACCTGTAACAAGCCAGGGAGATTCATGGAGAGAATCGTATATTTTGACACAACAGTGATTTGATTAAAAGAGAAAGTAATGGGTTTAAACAGTCACTATGAGGATGTAGCCAGACTTTGGTAGCTTTTTGCAATTTACTTTACAGACTAGTGATGGAGCAGGAGAGAAGACCTTTGCTGCTGAAAAAGGCTGCCTGGATTTGGAAGCTAACCTAAACAAAAATTGAGTGTTGAAACAAGGTGTTTCTTTCCCTAATCCTTTTTGTTTTTTAAACACACATACATATTCATGGAGAAGGCAGGGTAATATCAAAACTAATAGTAAGCCAAAGAAAATATTGATGTCAGTTTGAGGACATTGTTACTTTATTACACCTAGAAAAGTAGTATGATTCCCAAGAATAATTAACAAACTTAAATTCAATACAAATATAATTTAGTTCTTACAGAGTGGTTGAAACAATTCAGTGTAGCTGGGTTAAATGGGTTTTAAAAACTGCTATTTAACAAAATAATCTTTATAGCATGATCCTATTAATGGAGGAATATAGAAAACATCTGTTTGGTGTATATCTAACCATGAAAAGTTATATCATGCATAGAAAAATGTATAAAAACTAAAGATACTGGTTATCCCACAGAAGGAATTTTTAACTTTTTACTCCATTTACTTTCTAGAGTTTTCTTTATAAAATATAAATAACTTTGCGTGTGTGAGTGTGTGCATGCATGAGTATACCAGGGATTGAGACACATCCCTGGCTAACATTTTTTTTAAATTAGTGAAACACCATGAGGTACAGTTGTAGACTTAGAAACTTTCGTGCTTGGGTTTCAGTTATACAGTGATCAAGTACCCATCCCTCCACCAGTGTCCATTCTCCACCACCAATGAACCCAGTAGCCTTCCCATCCCCCCATTCCCCAACCCCGCCCCACCTCTGTGGCAGGGCATTCCCTTTTGCTCTCTTTCTTTTAGGGTGTTGTGGTTTGCAATAGAGGTATTGAGTGGCCATCATGTTCAGTCTATAGTCTACTTTCACCTGGCTAATATTTTAAAGAATAGTATGTATATGTTAATTTCTAAAAAGCTAAGGTCTGTTTTTTTAAGGAAAAAAGAGGTTAACTCCCTATTTTGATCTATATATCCTGTCTGAAGGGAAATCAATTACTATGATAATTATTACTATGACTAAAAATAAAATCGTCAATATATGCTATTGTGAGATAAATTTTAATTATAGCCTTAGGGGCCAGAAAGGTAGCACAGTGGGTAAGGCATTTGTCTTGAATGTAGTGAATAAAATCGTCAATGTATGCTATTGTGAGATAAATTTTAATTATAGCCTTAGGGGCCAGAAAGGTAGCACAGTGGGTAAGGCATTTGTCTTGCATACTGCCAACCCAGGTTCCATTCCTGGAACCCCTTATGGTCCCCTGAGATCTGCCAGGATTGATGCCTGGGCATAGAGTCAGAAGTAAGCTCTGAGCACTGCTAGGTGTGATTCTAAAACAAACAAAAAAATGTATAGCCCTAATAAGAAGTGTATGTCCCAGTGAATCAGACAAATCTTTTTAGTGTCTTCATTTTCTAAGTAGATACCCATTTCTTCTTTTCTTAGCTGTCCCAGATTCAATCAACACAAAGATGTGGTATTTGTTATATGCTAGACATATCAGCTTCCAGAAACATAGTACTAAAGGCATCAAGGTACCAATGCTTCTCCTTCACAAGTTTGATCTTTTAAACCTAATCTTTTTTTAATGAAGTAACTTGCATTATGCATTATATTTTAGGACTGCATTACTGAAAACAAGTCTATACACAGCCTTAAATTCACATTTGTGTTTTGTCTTCAGGGAGGGCACACTCAGCAGTGGTCAAGGAGTGCCCTGGCTCTGTGCTTAGGTTTAATACTGGAGATGCTTGAGGGACCCTATGTAATGATTGGGAGTTAACCAGGATCAGCTGCATGCAAGGCAAGTACCTTAACCCCTATACTATCAGCCTGACAAATCTAATTTTAAGTGAGCTTTTGGTACTTTTTTTTTTTGGATACAAAGAAAGTTCTAAAATGCATTTTTCTATTTATTAAATAAATTTCATATACTTATTTTTCATGTTTTGTGAAGTTCTTAACTATTTTTACCCAATGAATATATTTTGGGGGGGGGTCACACCTGGCGATGCACAGGGGTTACTCCTGGCTCATGTGCTCAGGAATTACTCCTGGTAGTGCTCTGGTGACCATATGGGATGCTGGACTCAAACCTGGGTCGGCCTCGTGCAAGGCAAACACCCTACCCACTGTACTATTGCTCTAGCCCCTCCAAAGAATATATTTTTGTGGGGGAGGGTAGGATAGAAACAGGACTCTGTTCTCACTCTAAACTACTTCTATTCCTTCTACTCTCTGATATTTTTAGCATGAGTGTGGTAGGTCAGGCTTCCAAGGAAACAGCCTCTGAGGTATCTTGTAGGAGGTTTTCAAAAGGAAACTCTTGAAGTTCCACTAAGGATAAACGAGGAAACAGGAATGCGGAAGAGTTGAGCTACCTAGGGATTACCACAAGGCCTGGACCCACTCTGCTGGAAGCTCTGAGCTCAGGGTTCCTGCAAGGTAGTTTCCCCTTTGTGCCCCAGGATGCCCAGTTGCTAGGTGGGAGTTGGAATGTAGTGGAACTCTGAGTCTTTGGCAGATGATTTCTGGGGAAGGATCTAAGTAGGTAGGAATGAGGACCTTGGTGTATCGGAAGTGGGGGAAGGGTGCTCTGGGAGGGGTACTTCATGTCCATCCCTGTGGGCTTCTAGGCCTCACCATCTTCATTTCCACCTACAAAGGAAAATGAACTTAAAACATAAATTTTATGTTAAAGTTATTATTTTCATTTCAATGATAAGATGTGTAAATAAATATTTGACAAAATTGTTTGTAAAATATAAACCTAAAATTTATGTTTATTACAGGAAACCAGAATATACCTATATGAAACCAAGGGGAGAGGGGAGAAAACATTCATAATGGGAAAAAGCATGAGGGACCATAATTTAATTTTTGGTGATTGATGCTGGAATCAGAAACGTGACGCAGTTGTCAGAGTGGAACAGAGGGAAGAGAATGATGTCATGAGCAGCTCAGACAACAACTCTGAGATTTGTTTCCAATTTTTTTCAATTCGTTCATTTTGCTGACTATTCTCTGGTATATGTCTTACATATATTATACTACAAAATAGATCATGGTAATAATGACACAACCAGTGTTGGGTTCTGGAAATGAGGAACAGGCATTTTATTACACACATCCTATACTATATCATACATATATTATGTCAAATGGCTGACACATTGGTCTAAAAATCAAATCTGAAGGATATCAGAAACTCAGGCCTGTTTTCTGAATTCCTGATAGCACAGATGCAGTGGATTTGCACAGCAAAGAAAAGAGATTCACATCAATTGTATGGGGATCAGGACACCTGGATTGGGAAGGGCTGTCAACCAACCTAACACTGTCAACTATGGCAATGGGGACCCTGATTCTGCGTGGAAGTGACCTTGTGTATTGAAGCAAAAGACATTCATTAAAAATATTTGCTTAGATAGGAGCTGGAGCAATAGCATGGGTAGGGCATTTGCCTTGCACGCGGCCAACCCCGGTTCGATTCCCAGCATCCCATATGGTCCCCTGAATACCGCGAGGAGTAATTCCTGAGTGCATGAGCCAGGAGTAACCCCTGTGCATTGCCGGGTGTGACCCAAAAAATTTTAAAAAAGAAAAAAGTTTTGCTTAGATATATGGGTAGGAGAAAATCTGAATGTTTCACAGACCTTACGCAAAGGTGCATATATTCAATCAATCCTTGGTAGACTAGGTAGAAAACATATATCTGAAAAAGGAAAAGTTGGCATATTATGATTTCCTAATACATCAAATCCCTGTATCACTGTCCTCCTGTTGTTCATCGATTTTCTTGAACGGGCCCAGTAATGTCTCCATCATGATACTTTATTGTTACTGTGTTTGGTATATTGAATACGTCCCGGGTAGCTTGCCAGGCCTTGCCATGCAGGCAAGATACTCTCGGTAGCTTGCCAGACTCTCTGAGAGCAGAGAATACATCAAATAATAATAATATTAACAATGAGATTCCACAAGCATTGCCCAAAGAGTAGTCTTGCTCCAAAGAGATGCTTTAAGGAAAATCCAGATTCTTCTTTTACTATATAATAGAAAAATATTCTCTAATATATGTATATTTTATAATATGTAAATGTATGCTATATATTTATATTATATTATATTATATGCTTAATAAATATTAAGATATTATTTCTATATAAAATATAAAAAAGAAGGTACTCAAGGAGAAACATCTTTCTGAAACAGCTCCACAACCTGAACACCCAACATGAATCTTTGTCTCCTTGTATGTGTTCAATGGCAAACAAACAAATCACCTGGAGAGAGCTGTCTACAATCCCTGCACCATTTAGGATTTGGCCCTAAGATTGCTCATTCTTGAACTTGAGATCTGATTCCTCAGGCCTGGGTTTTTTAACATTCCCCAGACCCCCTCCTGTCTCTTGTGTTGTTGTGATGACTCAGGGTGGAACATATCCTTGGTTGTGGTGCTCGGGGGTGGGGGGGGCGTGGGGGGTCTTAGTGATGTTACCTCTGCACATTCTAGTTCTGGTTGCGCTCCTTGCTGGGGTAGGGGAGGGTGCTGCATCAACCACACCTTCTAGCTGCAGTGCTCTTACATTTTTCATTGTGGGGCTTGCACACACCTTACTGAGGAGGGCACAAGAATCTTACACTCAGCGGGGATGCAGGTAGTCCCAAGGAGCAGAGCTGCTGGGATCCGAGGCTCATGTTGGCCCCTCTCAGTACTGAACTCATGACCTCATGCTGGCAAGGCAGGCACGTTTAGCCACTTAGGCATCCCCAGACCTCTCCTTTAAAGTTTAGCTCTCAAAGATATTTGGTGTAGGGGTCTCAGTGATAGTTCAGTGGGCAGGGTGCTTGCCTTTCATGTGGTTGACCTGGGTTCCATCATCCCTGGCACCCTATTTGGTCCCTTGAGCTCTGGCAAGAGTGACCCTAGAGATCAGAGCCAGAAGTAATCAGTGCTCAGTGTGTCTCTCAAACCCTACAGAAAGATAGTTGATGTGGTAAGAGTCAGAGAAGACAAGGAGATATGGGGTGTGGAGGGACTTAAGCAAGAGAAGCAAAACAAAAACAAAGCTACCACAGAAATATGTACTAATAAGAGTTAGTAAACTTCGAGTGCAATTTCCTTTCCAGGGGTTGCTGTCTTAAAAAGCACCGCAATAACCCTAGGAAGGTGTTACTGGCACCTCCATTTCTAAGGATGGGAACGTTTGGGTGGGAGAGGCTATGAAGCCTCAGGTTCCAGCAGGAGGGTCTCTCTGTGAACCCACACACTAGGCTAGTCCCATGGCGACCAGCGGCTCCTTATGTGTCACAGATGCTTGAAGGTCAGTGCTGGAGAAGACTTAGGAGATCCTGTGCACCCCAGACTGAGAGTCCCCTGCAGGGCTGGAAACTGAGGCCCAGAATGAAAGACATCCTTTCTTCCCTTTGCTTCAGTGTTAGGTACGTTATCTCCCAGCATGAGATGTAATTACATGATAAATGATATTGTGGTTGGCAATATTTCTATTTGCCTTGGTAATAAATCATCAAGACATTGAAATGCCCTGGGTTTTGTGACCAGGTCCACAGACTTTTCTTTCAGGTGATTAGAGGAGGCACACAGAGCTAGCGTGTTGGAAGGGAAAATTTTCATCTTTCAATGCCCTTGAGTAGGGAGTTAAGGACCAGGGCCCACTTTTTCTTGGAGCTCTGGGCTCACTATAAGCCCTTATAATGAGAACTCCCACTCTCTAGGGCTGAGAAGGCTCTGTAATGCTAGACCATGTGGTCTTCAAGATGATTCCTTGTGATCCAGGGTCCATAGCAACAATGTGGCCAAATTCGCCTTTATGTGCCTGGGCTCTGAGCTGTCTGAGGAGAGGGAGTCAGTGCAGGGATGAGGCCACCCTTAATAAGACCTTGGTTGATTATATTTTATTTCAGGAGCTAGGAACATTTAAAAACTTACACCCAATTGTGGAAACTGGGGGCAAAGCAATGGTACAGCGGGTAAGGCACTTGCTTTGCATGCAGCGACCCAGGTTCAATCTCCAGCACCCCATATAGTCCCTCAAGCCCACCAGAAGTGACTGAACACAACCAAAAGTGGCCTAACAACAAAATAAGACCAAACAAAAACAAAAAACAAAAACAAAAACAGAAAACCCAAACCCCAAACAATTGTGGAACTCTATATCCTACTCAGCATTACCAAGAATGTACCTTAGTGGGGTTGGGAGATAGAAGAGTAGTGAGGGGGCACATGTACCCAACCCAGGTTAGATTCCTGGCACATGGTCCCCCAAAAACATCACAGATGCAGCCCGGGAAGCCCAAATACTATCCCCACCCTCCACCCCCTAAAAACCATCATATATTTACATATACAACATTTATACAGTCCAAGGCTGAAATAACTATTTTGGAAGAAAGTCACACCTGGTTACTCCTGGAAGTGTCTGGGGAACCATATGGGATGCCAGGGATCAAACCCAGGTTGGCCATATGCAAGGCTAAAAAAATTTAACTTAGTAAACTAATTGTGATTTGGTGACAGATTCTGTCCTACAAATGTATTTTGACTCTACAATTTTATATCCTAAAATTATGCCAAACCTTTTTCTGAGGTTTCGCTGCTTGAGATTCATAGTCTACTACTACATTTCCAAGATTCCACCTTTTGCCCATGTTTGTTCTGGAGAAGTCAATGGGAGTGCTCAGCCTAGCCTTCTTGTTTTGGAAAAACTCCATAGCTCTCTGCTCACTTTGTCTTGTCTTCCTAAGTGAGAGATAAAGCTTGGTGTGTTGTGATGCCGTGTTATACTGCTCACATTTATAGATTTTTAAAGAGACACAAAGTGCTATGGAGTGAAACAACTCTGAGCTATGAAAATCGTCCAACCTGTGTTTGTGATAAAACACAAACCTCTGAGTGGTTTCTACCTTAGATAACTGTTGTAAAGCACAGGACATACATATATCAATTCGGGAATGTATGAGAGGCCCCTGATTGGCAGTTACCTTTACTACCATAAATTCTCTAAGAGATAAGGGTTATTCCCAGCTAAAACATTCAGCTGTGCGTCACAGATGTAGTGCAGGGAGTAAGGTGCTTACTTTGCATGTGATTGCCCTGGCCAATCTCTAGCATTGCAAATGGTCTTCTGAGCATCACTAGGGGCTATTCCTGAACACAGAGCCAGGAAAAGTCCTCATGCATGCTGATGGTGACTCCAAAGCCAAAACTAAACACCCAGGCAGACTAAGAAAAAAAGATTAGGTGGGACCAGGAGATTACTCAGTGGCTAAAGCACCTGCCTTGTGTGAGGCCTTGAGTTCAAGCCCCAATGCCACCCACATATGCTAAGCATAATCCTGGCAGCTCTATGGTCCCCTGCACTACAAGTGATTTATATCCATGAACAGTGATTTCCATACAGCCAGGTGTGAGTGACCCCATGAGCACTACAGCCACGTGTGTGATACCTCCTCCCATCATTGTATCAACATCAATAAAGTGGGAGTCGAGGGGAGGCGGGAGGCAAATTAGAGGCATTAAAAAGGGAAAAGGGGAAAAAAAGAGAAAAAAAACTCCACTTTAAAGAAGGCATTTAACAGTGAAGTTCCTACACTTATACACAGAACATTAACTGCCAAGTACAGAGGTGGAACATCCAACAAAAAATAAGAAAATTGGAATGAGGGTTTTCTCTTACTGCAAGTTTGGTGAAGTAAACAACATCCTAGAGCTATCCTAAAGCTGAAGTAACTTTAGGTCCACTCTCCAGACAAAAAGAAAAAAAGGAACCATTCTTCTGAAAAGTACCCAGGTGAAACCAAAAGAAAGCAAAACTGGAATATATATGGACACTTGAATGAGCCGGAAGATCTGTAGCCAAAAACCTCCTTTAGACAGTCCTGGTTAAGTTCCGTCAACTCTATGAGCCTCTCCTAATGATTCCCACTATAGATCATAGATTTGGAATCCAGAAAACAAGAATTTGATACAGGATTCATAAATTGGCTTCAAGAAAACTGCAAACCTTGTGTAATATGCAACATTGAAGGAATTTTAAAGCAGACCAAGACATCTTTTTTTGTTTGGTATTTGGGTCACACCTTGTGGTGCTCAGGGGTTACTCCTGACTCTGTTCAGGGATCACTCCTGGCAGACTCTGGGCACCATATGCCATGCTGGGATTGAATCTGGGTGGGCCATGTTGCAAGGTCAAGCTCTTTACCTGCCATATTATTGCTTTGGCCCCAGACCAACACATCTTTAAGGGCACGGTGTTAACCTTGAGAAGGCAATGTGTATCCAACCAAAGAAACATTCCAGGTTCCTTGGAACAATTCAAATATTTCATCCAATAGTCATAAAACTGCAGAAGTTGTGGGTAATTACCTCTAATTCCATTGACATAGAAGTGCAAAGTATTTATTTGTAGTTTCAACACACATTGAATTTTCCAACCACTGTGTAAGCTGTTGTGTCTTTAATACTAAGAGAAGCTGAGTAAGATCTTAGAGAATCATTTTGATCTTACTTTTGTGCATGGTGTTAGGCAGAGATCTGAGCCCATTTTTTTGCAAGTAGCCGTCCAATTTTGCCAGCACAGTTTATTGAAGAGGCTTTCCCTGCTCCATTTCACTTTTCTTGCCCCCTTATCAAAAATTAGATGATTATATGTTTGGGAGGAAATGTCAGTATATTCAACTCTGTTCCATTGGTCTGCAGCTCTGCTTTTGTTCCAGTACCATGCTGTTTTAATTATTACTGCCTTGTAGTAGAGTTTGAAGTTAGGGAGGTTGATTCCTCCCATTTTCTTTTTCCCAAGAATTGCTTTAGCTATTCGTGGGGGCTTATTGTTCCATATAAATTTCAGGAGTGTTTGCTCCATTTCTTTGAAGAATGTCATGGGTATCCTTATAGGGATTGCATTGAATTTGTACAGTGCTTTGGGAAGTATTGCCATTTTGATGATGTTGATTCTCCCCATCCATGAACAGGGGATATTTTTCCATTTCCTCGTGTCCTCTTTTATTTCCTGAAGTAGCGTTTTGTAGTTTTCTTTGTACAGGTCCTTTACTTCCTCAACATCAGACCAGAATCCATAATGTTTATTGAAGACAAAGTCGGCAAAACTCTCCATGATATTGAAGCTAATGGTATCTTCAAAGATGTCACGCCACTGGCCGAGCAAGTGAAAACAGAGATAGACAAATGGGACTATCTTAAACTAAGAAGCTTCTGCACCTCCAAAGAAACAGTGACCAAAATACAAAGACAGTCTACAGAATGGGAAAGGATATTCACCAAGTACACATCCGACAAGGGGTTGATATCAAGGATATACAAGGTGCTGGTTAAACTCCACAAGAAGAAATCACCCAATCCCATCAAAAAATGGGGTGAGGAAATGAACAGAAACTTTCGCAAAGAAGAAATTCAAATGGCAAAAAGGCACATGAGAAAATGCTCTACATCACTAATCATCAGAGAGATGCAGATCAAAACCACAATGAGATATCATTTCACACCACAGAGACTGCCCCACATCCACAAGAACAAAAGCAACCGGTGCTGGCACGGATGTGGCGAGAAAGGGACCCTCCTTCACTGCTGGTGGGAATGCCGGCTGGTCCAACCCTTTTGGAAAACAGTATGGACGACTCTCAAAAAATTAGAATTTGATCTGCCATTTGACCCAGCTATAGCACTCCTGGGAATATATCCCAGAGAGGCAAAAAGGTATAGTCGAAGTGACATCTGCAATTGTTTGTTCATTGCAGCACTCTTTACAATAGCCAGAATCTGGAAAAAACCTGAGTGCCCAAGAACAGATGACTGGTTAAAGAAACTTTGGTACATTTACACAATGGAGTACTATGTGGCTGTTAGAAAAGATGAAGTTATGAAATTTACATACAAGTGGTACTACATGGAAAGTATCATGTTAAGCGAAATGAGTCAGAAAGAGCGGGATAGACACAGAAAGATTGCATTCATCTGGGGTACATAAAGCAACAAAAAGGGAGAGTAACACCCAGGAATGGCTGAGATTAGTACCAGGAATCTTATAAAGGGTGTTGTGAGGACCCTCCCAGGGTGGGAGAATCACGCTGAAAGTAGTCGATAGACCAAACATGATTGCCACTCAATGCCTCTCTTGCAAAACACAGTACCCAAAAGAAGAGAGAGAGAACAAGGGGGAATACCCTGCCACAGAGGTAGGATGGGACGGGGGGGGGGGGGGAATGAGGGGGGGGGATGCTGGGACCCGTGGGGATGGATGACGGGCACTGGTGGAGAGATGGGCACTTGATCATTGTATAACTGAAACCCAAGCACAAAATTTGTAAGCCTATAACTGTACCTCATGGTTTTTCACTAATAAAAAAAGAAAACAAAACAAAACAAAATAAAAAAATAAAAATAAAAACCCTGTGTCAGAGAAATAGTACAGCAGTTTATACACTTGTCTTGCATGTGGCTGACAAAAAAAAAAAAAAGATCTTAGAGAATCAAGTTACTGACGATGGTGCCATTCACAATATGTCATTCCCCCCACTGTGCCTTTGGCAGCACTCAGCTATCATACCGGGATGATTCTACCCCAGTGAGCAAACAGCCATTTTAAAGAGTTAATCATACATAAGCAGAAAGGGTCAAAATAACCAATTGAATAACTTTCTCTTAAATGGCAATATATTTGTTAGAAAACGGTGCAGTTATTTAACTACTTTATTCTGTAGTTCTCATGATGGAGAAATATGCATGGATGGTATTTGTTCTTTTTCTTTTGTCTATAATCAGATGATTTTGTCCTTCTTCCCTCTCTTTCTTTCTCTCTCCTGATCTGTTCTGTTATTTTGTTAATGACATGTTTGAGTGGACTGCATTTTCTAATATGTTTTTCAAGACAGTAAATGGCTGTTACAAAATATTAAGGCATGAGGAGCACTTGGCATGGTGGAGAGCCTGGAGGGCTAATGAGCATGCTTTGCAAGTGAGAGGCTCCAGTTCCACACCCAGCACCACCAGTTTGTTGTTGGTGTGTCCCCAAACCACAAACAAACAATAACAAGAAGGAAGCCTAGCCGAGACACTGTTGAGAATACCACTCCATTGAGCCTCCTCCAGAATTAAGCTTCCTAAATCCACTAGGTTCTCCTAGAAACAAATGATTTGATGTTACCTCGCTCTCAGAAGTCCCAGCAAGACTGGGGGCTGTGATCTGAGAGCGGCACCTAAGACACAAAACAGAACAAGAGACTAATATTCCAGAAAGACCTGGTCTGGAGCCACAGGCTGTGTAGCCTTACTCTACCTAGGGGCCTGGGCAGCGGGAGGCTGGCGCTGCAAAGCCTCACCACTGCTCCAGTCAAAACTCCATCCAAGGCCTCACACAGTGCCGAAGCTGTCGCCAGACAAGGCCTGGGTAACCGGGCCACTGTGCCTTTGTGGCCCCTGACTTCCTCCGTGGTTTGCTTTCTTCTTTTTCTTTTTTCTTAAGTTAAGGAAAAGGGGGAGGGGGGAGCAAATCATTACTCAGTTCAGCTCAGTCACCAGGCAAACTGTGTTTAATAAATTAGCTTAATCTATTCCGCAAGTGGTTTGTGAGTGCGGTGTTTCCTCCAGTTAGGGAAAACATTTATATTCTCTCTTTGCCCTGCGTTCCTGGGCTCCCAGCCGCATGCAGAGCAGGCGCAAAGGGAGCTGCCAGCCAACCCTCACCTCAAGCGCACCCCACCCCCGGGGGGGGGGGCGGGGCAGGCAGACACGAGGGCCGTTGGTGGGCTCTTGGCTTTGTCCCCACCAGACCCCTGGCAGCAGCCCGGGGCGCTGGGACCCATCGGGTTGCCTTCAGTCCCGCTCGCTCCCATCCCCGCCCAAGCCCTGACGCACATTCCATTCTTCCAAAGGGGCCTCTTTAACTGCTCCCCATGAAATAATAATTCATTATGTCACCAGAGGGAAGAAAGGGAGTGTAAGTGTCTTGATGGGATTAGAGGAAACCCCCGCAGAGATGATTTAGGGGCCGTGATAATTCATTTAATAGGGGCCTGGGGCAAATTGCTAGACAGGGAAATGGAACTGAAGCCGCAGAAAGGGCGCAGCACCGGGCGGTGGGGGAGAGCGGGCTTCATTAGCAATATTTAAGAGATTTCATTTAAGAATGAGTCATAAAATGCAGTACTATTTTATCCACCTGGTTTGGTGGCCTTTCACTTTCCTCCGCATGAATATTAAATTTGAAATGGCATGGCGGGCAACACATTTTGGAAAGTGTTCTTTGGGCTGTTATTTGTATGGTTGGTTTAGCTTCTCGTTTGTTAACCTTTTAAAATGAATATCATTGAAAATGGATAGCTGTACAACCAGAACTTGAGAAGATTAGGGGGAATATAATGCTTTAGAATAGGTTGTTACTAAACTGGGGAAAGGATTTAAGTTTTTATTGATCTAAACACAAAAGGCATAAAGAGTGAGTCGTAAACAGCACATTACTTGGACAATTCCCAATTTTCATGCAGATTTTGCAAAGCCTCCTTCAAAGCAGCCCTAGGACCCCACAATGGCTGAACGCAGATGGGATTTTCCAGAAAAGTCAAACACCCTTTGGGAAAATAATGTCCAAACAAAGCGTTTTCTTGAGCAGACAATATTCCACTTTACTTCCAAGCGGCAGATAAAACACTATAGATTAATTTTGTAATTCACAGTGACTAAACTAAACAAACAACAAAAAACATTTCTTTCACAGTCCGTGCTAAGCTACTGGGGATGGATGGGGTTGCTTCAGTTTTACAAACCTAGCAACTCTAAACGTGCAGGAGTTTCAATGACCACTCTAGTGGGAGGGGGAAACTTTCTTAAAAACTATATAGATACATATATGTGTGTATTCTTTAATATCTATTAAAGAACCATGATTTACATAGTCATTCATAGCTGAGTTTCAGGTATACTATGCTCCGATACTGAACCCACCACCAGTGTAAACTTCCCTACATCAATGTGCCCCTGGTTCCTTCCACCCCCGAGCCTGCTGCCTTGATAGACACATTTTTTAAGTTTAGTTGTTTTAGCTTGAATTCCATGCTGCGAGGAATGATAAAATCATGCATTTCACTGCAACTTAGATGGAACTGGAGGATACCATGTGAAGTGAAGTGAGTCAGAAGCAGGACAAATATTAGATGATCTCACCTATCTCTGATATATAGAAGGAGGAGGAGGGAATATTTTATATATATATGTATATATAGCACAGCGGGTAGAGCATTTGCCTTGCACGCGGCCGACCCAGGTTCGATTCCTCAGTCCCTCTCAGAGAGCCAGGCAAGCTCCCCATGACGTATTCAATATGCCAAAAACAGTAACAAGTCACAATGGAGATGTTACTAATGCCTGCTCAGGCAAATCCATGAACAATGGGTGTGTGTGTGTGTGTGTGTGTGTGTGTGTATACACACACAGGTTGGAGCGATAGCACAGCTGTAGGGCGTTTGCCTTGCAAGCCACCTGCCCAGGTGACCTAAGTTCAATTCCTCCGCCCCTCTCAGAGAGCCCGGCAAGCTACCGAGAGTATCTCGCCCGTACAGCAAAGCCTGGCAGGCTACCCGTGACGTATTCGATATGCCAAACACAGTAATAACAAGTTTCACAATGGAGACGTTAATGGGCCCACTCGAGCAAATCAATGAACAACAGGAGGTCAGTGCTGCAGTGCATATACACATACATGGGTTGGGGTGATAGCACAGCAGTAGGGCATTTGCCTTGCATGTGGCCTACCCAGCTGACCCAGGTTCCATTCTTTCACCCCTCACCAAGAGCCCGGCAAGCTACCAAGAGTATCTCGCCCACACGGCAAAGCCTGGCAAGCTACCTGTGACGTATTCGATATGCCAAAACACAGTAACGAGTGTCACAATGGAGATGTTACTAGGCCCGCTCAAGCAAATTGATGCAGAAGGACAGTGACAGTGACAGTGATATACATACATATATATATATATATACTGTATATATATACAACTATATATATAGCACTATTATATATATATATAGAGAGAGAGAGAGAGGGAGAGAGAGAGAGGGAGAGAGAGAAGGAATGCATGGTATCAGAACAGAATGCTGTGTGCACAGACTAGCCTTGACCCTTAATCATATAAATGAGAGGCCTATTTTCCTGTGTGGTTCCAGTGCCTCCTTTCCTATCTACCTCCCTCTGCACTGGAAAGTCCTACCCTAAAACACTAGAAAAAGTAATCGACTTTCACTCCACAGTGTGTCACACATTTGTGTGGTTAAGGGCTCGTCCCTCCACAAATCCAAGACATTAATTTTGATTCCCCCTTTAAAAAAATAAAAATAGCTCTTCCAGATATGCTGCATCTCCTTCTCCCCACCCCCTGATTACATAAAAAAAAATCACAGCTGCATTCTATTATTTTAACTAAACAACTGGCAGGTCTCTATTCACAAAGCTGTTTTTGCCACATAGGATATATAAGATGCATAATTAATATGTTTTTAAAGACTTTCTTAATCAGAAAAGACACTAACTATATGTAAAATTATTCACTTACATATACTGGTTTGTGCAATTTTCCACAATGACAATAAAATTGGTAGCTAAATGTAGTTTTATATATAACACAGCAAATATCTTTGGCAATGGCAGGCACTGGGAGGGGAGAACTAATATTTGTGTTCCTAGTTAACAAGTTCTATTTAACACAGAGTTGTAAACCATTTTGAAATAGAGTGAGAAGATATATTTTAAATTAAATAAAGCTCGCCAAGATACACAGGTCCCTCTTTAAGGCTGATATACTTTTTGAGCACCATTCCCCCAGCTTCAGGCTCCTGCCTTTTCTCAGGACTCCCCTCTAAGAAAAATTAGGAACTGGAGAGAGTACAGTGGGTAGGTTAGAGTGCTTGCCTTGCATGGACACCTCAGGTGGTCCCTCAAGCCCACCAGGTGTGATTCCTGAGCGCAGAGCCAGGACTTAAGCCCTAAACACTGATGGGTGTGCCCCCAAACCAAAAAACAAACAAAAACACTCAAAAGCAAAGCAAAGAAAAATCAGTCCATCATCACCAAGTAGTCAACAACAACAGCCCTGGTCAAGGCTGGGCCAAGTCCCCAGAGGAAGCCCCCCTATGACTTCATAACAGCATTCATTCTCTCCTTCCTCTGATGAGGAGTCAACCTAAGCCTGACCAGGTGAAGAGAAAAAAGGAAAGGAAAGGAAAGGAAAGGAAAAAGGAAAAAGGAAAAAGGAAAGGAAAGAGGAAAAAGGAAAAAGGAAAAAGGAAAGGAAAGGAAAGGAAAGGAAAGGAAAGGAAAGGAAAGGAAAGGAAAGGAAAGGAAAAGAAAAGAAAAGAAAAGAAAAGAAAAGGAGAGAGAGAGAAAGAGAGAGAAGAAAAAGAGAGGCTGGAGAGATAATACAGCAGGTAAACTGTCTGGTCCCCCAGTCCTGTCAAAAGTGATCCACAGGGGAGGTGGGAAGGGGAGGGGAGAGGAGGGAGGGATAGAGAGGCTGGAGAGACAATACAACAGGTAAACTGAGGTAAACTGTCTGGTCCCCCAGTCCTGTCAGAAGTGATCCACAGGGGAGGTAGGGATAGAGGGACAGGGACAGGGACGGGGGGGGCGGGGAGAGAGAGAGAGAGAAAAAGAGAGAGAGAGAGAGAGAGAGAGAGAGAGAGAGAGAGAGAAGGCAGGCGGAGTTGGAGATGCTTGCCTTGCATGTCTACTGACTCTGGTTCAGTACCCAGCACTACATAAGGTCCACTGAGCACAGAGCCAGGAGTAAGCCCTGAGCACCAATGAACATATCCCAACCAAAAAAGGAGAAAAGAATTATCTTCAAAGTCTAGTTTGTGGAAACAGAAACAGAAGTGAGTTGCCAATTACAAGCACTTTCAGGCAACTGATCACCAGGTGACAAGCAGCTGAGAATCCCTTGTACACAGATGCGTGAAGGAGCTATAAGGGGAGTTCTCAGCACACAGGCCTCAGCTCACAGAGATACACCCTCACCGAAGGAAGAGAGAGGGCTCAGATACTCTGCACATAACCAAGTACCTGAAGAACTGAGTTGCTAGACACAAAAATTTAAAATCAACAATGCTAGGAAATGACCAGACAAGGGCATATAAGTACTTTCAAAGCCTTATTCCACCCTGCCCTTTTTTTGAAGGTGGTGGTGGGGGATCAGGGGTTTGGCCACACCCAGTGGTGCTCAGTCAGAGCTCTGACTCAGGAATTATTCCTGATGCTGGGATGCTGGGGATTGAACCCAGATCAACAGCATATAAGGCAAGCACCCTCCCTGCTATGCTATTACTCCTGCCCAAATTTCTTTTTTTTTTTCCTAAAAATAAATTTCAGATTTTTTTCCTTATTGCAAAACTAAGAATGGTGGTGGAAAATATATTGCTTAAACAATCAAGTTATCATTTCTTTTAGAAAACACAAGCTACTGAATTGTATACCGGTGCAGGGGAGGGGGAGGGGGGAATCATCTAAGTTACAAAAGATGAACAAAGAAGGAGGCATTATGCAAATGAAGAACTTGACTGGACCTGGCCTGGATGACTCCGGCACAGCTATGGGAGAGACTGGCTTTGAATCGGATGTCACTGGTTTCAGTAAGAGGCAAAGTATATCGGATCTCATTTAATTAAGCCTACAGTAAAAATAGGTCCAAGCTTCGTGGAAAATAATTTATCTCTATGTATCATAAGTCTTTACAATGTTCACTTCATTGGACCTAATAAATTCCATTTCTGGGATTAGTTTCTTGGGGAGACTATCTGAAATGCAAACCAAGATGTATGTAAAATGATATTTATGTTTTAGACTTATAATTGGAAAAAAACTGGGAACCACCCCCAAAATAGGAAAAGGTGAAGTAAATTATGACACTAAACAGTGCAATTTAATTACTCTGTGTTGAACTATATATATTTGTAGGATATTCTCTTTGTATAGAATAATACAAAGGAGAGAAATGCTAATATGACGGTCTCCGGCTGGTGGCAATGTGTGTCTCCCATGGAGTTTGCAGTTTTTCTATTCAAAGGGCTTGCCACCTTCATAATTTACACTTTATTTTATAATATAGGTTCTGTACAAACACAAATTTTGTTAATCCCCTCAATGTTTGAAGCGATTTTCCATTTTCTGATATGAGTAGGCATATCAGAAATCTCAGAGACAAAATAAAGTGAAATCAGTTCATCAGGCATTTTTCCTTCAACTACCACAAACATGTTTCTTTATTCATGTCAAGCAATGCAAGCTTACGTATTTTCTTCTCTATCCAATAGGTAATTTTATACTTAGTTATCACTGTGTTTTTCTTTCATGGGCATATACAGGTAGAAGTGTACCAGGTTTTGGTTAGAAAAAAAAATCATGCTTTCATGTAAAATGCCCCCATTTCACCATCTTGCAGCTCACACTCAGCACTCAGGGAACACATATTTATAATTTACACAAATAACAGCAGATGGCAAGTTGGCAAGGACAGCCGGCTCTTAGCAAAGATGTTTTTAGCAGCAGGCTATCTATAAATTTGACCCCCTGGCTCTTCAAAAAAAAAAACTAGGTCAAGTGGCTGTCCCTGTAGCACCATAAGTATAATTCCATAAAAATCAAGTATATCTTGTGTTTGAAACATACATTATAAATAGATGTATAGATAGGGCAGATATTGAGAACAGAAATGGTAAAGATTATGAATATTAAGATTTATATTAATCTATAAGCCTATTAAAGTACAGTAAAACCTGTCCTTCAGACCACCTTTTTAAAGATATCACCTCCCTGATGGGACCACTAAATTTCGGGCCAAATTATTTTCCCATAAAGAACAATGAAAAGAAAATGATTATATTAAGACTACTTCTACTATGGTTTCTTCTCATTGTTCCGCCAAAAATGATTCCAAACAGTAAAATAACATTGATTTTGACCTTGTTAATGAACCTGAAGAACTTCATGGAATACTCAAATGCAGATTTCCATTTTTAACAGGGGAAAACCGGGCCCCTGTGCCCTCCCTGCGCAGTACCCCGCAGCAGGCTGGGATGGCTGCATTGGTATTCCGCGGATGTAGCTTATCTTGATATTGCTAATGTTCCGTAAGGTTTGTCATGGGGATTCTTCTTTGTGCCAAATGCTGGAGATGATTGTATGATTTGTAAAATATTGAAGAAGCCTTCAAACCGAGAGTTTTATTGCATTTCTTCTTGGTGACAAAGATTCTCACATATGACATTACTGAAGCGATTTTCCATTTTCCAAAATGCCACTCTCTCCAAGGGAACAACTTTCTCTCCTTTGGCCTTGCAGGGACTCCCGTGGCTTTCTCTGACTGGCTTTTCTTCCAAACAAAACTTGAGTTCACCATTCACACCTCCCCCATCCCCAGGTCTCCGGGAGGTGGGCTAGGGTCTTCTTCAGCTGGCTTTGGTCACTCAGAAAAACCAGAGGCCCTTCCCATTTTTTAAAGTTGGGCCTCCAAGGCTTATTCCCTAGTTGTTTAAGTCTGTAAAACTGCTTTTTTTTTTTTTTACAGTTTCCAAAAATAAAATAACAGTTTGGATTTTTCAGGTCTACTCCAAACCTTGCCTGTATTGTTTTGGGTCACACCTGGTGATGCTCAGGGATAACTCCTGGTTATGTGCTCAGGACTTACTCCTGGTATTGTTCAGGGGACCATATGGGATGCCAGGGATCGAATCCCTGTTGGCTGCCTGCAAGGCAAACACCTTGCCCACTATACTTTTTCTCTGGCCACAGAAGCCTTGGCTCTTTAAATAGGATTTTGCTCCCAGTGGATGAAAGGAAAGATTAGCCAGGTGTAGATATTACTAAATTACCATATGGGTATAAGAAACACATCCCCAAAGTTCTCCAATAAGGGACGGGAAGAAAACTCGAAGGGCTAGTGCACATGCTTTGCACACAGGAGCTCTGGGTTTGTTCCCTGGCACCACACAGTCCCCTAACATGGCTGGGAGAAGCCCCTGAGCATCATGGGCATTACCTAACTTCTCCCTCTCTGAAGGAAAAAAAATCTCCAATAAAAGTTTAACAGTTGAGCAACAATTGAGGTTCATCTGTCTCTTTGGAGCGATAGCACAGTGGTAGGGCGTTTGCCTTGCACGCAGCCAACATGGCCGACCCGAGTTCGATTCCTCCGCCCCTCTCAGAGAGCCCGGCAAGCTACCGAGAGTATCTCGCCTGCATGGCAGACGTATTCGATATGCCAGTGACGTATTCGATATGCCAAACACAGTAACAACAAAGTCTCCAATGGAGACGTTACTGGGCCCGCTCGAGCAAATCGACGAACAACGGGAGGGCCTTTACCTTTACCTTTACCTGTCTCTTTGGAGCGGCTTCTGTGTCCCTGTGTTAGCATCCAGCCCAGGGTCTGCCATCTGCAGCTGCCCCAGAAGCCAGTTTGGGCAGCCCTGTGGCCAGTCACATTGCCCCAGTCTAACTCCCATTTTAGGCCAGTGGTCCCTGGGGCATCATTGCTCAAAAGCATGGGCTTTTGGTGAGGTAGGGACTTGAGAGCACTCTGGTCCTATGCCACCCAGAGCTCCCGAAGTCTCCAGGGAAGGATTGCCCCATTCCCAGCCCTCAGGTAGATTGGAGACATCATCATGAACATCTGGAGTGAAATCACAAACATAGGCATTTTACGTTTGTTTCTAAAAAACAGAAGACCCATTATTTATTTATTTATTTATTTTAGTAAAAGAAAAGTGGGTGCCAGAGTGCATGCCTTGCATGAGGTGGCAAGTCCGATCCCCCACACCTCATGATCCCTTAGGCACTGACGGCCACAGCACCACCAAGCCTGAGACATATGCCATCACTGGGGCAGAGCATTAAACTGACAGGCTCTGGTTATCTGTCTATTGATTGCCAGGACTGCCCCTGGGTGACCTGAGCATTGCTTGGTAGGCCCCCTTCCCCGCCTCTCACCTAAAAACGAGAGAGAAAACATGGCATTGATGGATTTTTTTTAAGCAATGGAAGCTGGAGATATAATAGATAGTTCAAAGGCTAAGGAACTTACCCTGTGCACAGTCAACTGTTTGGATCCTGGCACAACATATGCTCCCCCCCTCCCGGGAAGCACTGCTAGGAGTGATTTCTGAGCACAAAGCTAGGAATAAGTCAGTGCTAAGCACCAACAATCCACCCCCCACAAGTCATTGTTAATGGTCTGGAGCACATACGGTGCAGTTAGTGAGACCTGAGTGTAACCCCTGGCACCACTCAGGGATGCCCAGTATCCCTATCCCAAGCAGTACTGCAGCACCAGGCAGAGCACTGCAATGTCAGGATTGCACCCCTGGGAGCGGCCTGTGGCTCCGAGCACTGCTGGGAAAGACAATCTTCTCCCCTAAAGGAAGCGCATTTTCGTTGATAGCTTAGACTAGAAAGCAGTCAGCTGTGTGGACTGAATTCACAGACCACAAACATTCACAACTTAATCCTTCAAATACTGGCATGTCATAACAATGAATTCTTATTTTCAAGCAAAGGTTTTCTTTTTCAGTTTGAGAGATGGAAACAGCAAAGGCTAGCAGACAAACAGGGGTTTCTAGTAACCTGGGTTTGAAGTCCTGATCCAACATCTGCTAGCTGTGTGATCTTGGGCAAGTCACTTAGCCTGTCTCTGTTCCTCAACTTCTTCAACTGTCAAACGGGCACAACAGGGGCTACAGATGTGGGTCAATGACAACGTGCATGCCTTGTATGCATGAGACTGGGTTTCACTCTTGGGACCAGGCAAAGCAAAAATAAAATATGCACAACAATATCTTGCCCTCCCTGGGCTATTTGAAGATCAAAGAAGATAATATATGTCAGTGCATTGTATAAGGCAAAAATGGCTTATTTGCTTGCAAATATATTTTAAAACTATGGCCATGCTCTGAATAAATGAAGCGCAGGTAAACAGAAATGTATATATTGATTTAATTGAGACACTTCTGTTGCTCAATGGAGACAAGGCTGGCTAGTCTGCACACTCAGAGTTCAGCTAGACAGTGCTAGGTGGTGAACACCCTCCTCTTATTCTGGATAGAAATGTCTTTGATGACACTGAAGGCACTAGGTGTTTTTGTGTATTGACTCACAAACATTTACTGAGGGATTATTAAATCCTAAAACTGTACTAGGTGCTGGAACAGTGAATAATGATGTCTACTCCTCCACAGCAGAAATCTGCAATGCATATCTGGAGATGGCCTCTTACTCACTTTGCATTTATTCAGCAGTTCTATCAAAGAATACCTCCCTCCTGAGAGAGCAATGGTCTCAAAATCTGGGCACCAAGCTGAGGGGCACGAAATACTCATGAGATCAGTGAGTCCCAGAACTTTTGGATGCAGGGACCACTGAATCCAATGCCTGTTGTTGTGAGCCAATGAGGACCAGAGGCTGGTAAAAGAAAGGACCCTCACGAATCCCCCTATAATCATGTGTGACATTCATCTTCAGTGCTTTAGGGTCGAACAGAGTAAAACCCAGGGATGCCCCAAAAGATGGCAATGCCCTTTCCAGTCTGGAGATCCTTGACCTGCCAGAGAGAATGAATGGAGGTGACCTGGCCAGACAGCCCTCTGGAGAGTAAAAACTCTGGAGTCATGTGAGCTAGCTGGGGTTCATGTCATCACCTGTGTTTGCTTACACGATCACTATCAATGTCAAACTCATTCACTGCTTTGCTAAGTGCTTTGGGGTTTCTCCAGTATAAAAAGTGCTATGTAAGATCAATCACAGGAAACTCTGCTGCTGGCAGCTCAGAACAGCTATGGTAAGCGGTCAATAGTCCCTCACTGGGAAGGGGAAAGAACACCATTAAATAGTCCCTCACTGGGAAGGGGAAAGAACAGCATTAAAAAGATGTGCTCTAAGAAAAACTTCCCTCAAGTAAGAAAAAACCTTCCTACCTTAACAAAGAGTATAAAGAAAGCACACAATATATTGTTCCTCCATGAGCAATAGGGAATGTGATGAAAGAGTGCTTATAAGAACTTATCACATACTTTTGCTTTTATTTTAACCATGCACAAACACAAACCAATATTCACTGAATGAGAAGCCTTGTAGGCCCCATACAAGAAATGCCTAGTGGATTTTAAAATCTGATTACAGCACAAAAAGGGCTCCAGGGTAACTCAAAATGATTTCTAAAAATCATTTGCCAAAGAATGATATGTATTTGTGAAATATGGCAATCCTGTCTGCCTTTAAGTATGTTTAATTATAAGGAAAATATGTAGGGGCTGAACATTTTATAATGTTAAATAAATGGACTCCTTGCATGATTCTGAATGATTATTTGATATATATTGGGTTTTTATAAGATGAAAATGTCAAAAAAGTAAAATAATTTCCATGCCATGAGGTGCAAGACATCACAATATTTCTTAAACGTATGACATAGTAATTCAAATTGGGTGGGAAATCTAGGGAGCATATATCTCAAAGTTTAATTGATAAACTATTAAATTTTTCTTTTCTCTTTTTGTTTTGTTTGGGACCACATCTGGCTGTGCTCAGGGGTTACTCCTGGCTCAGCACTCAAGGATCTCTCTTGGTGGGCGTGGAGGAATATATGGTCATGTGCAACACAAGCACCGTACCTGCTGTGCTATTGCTCTGATTCCCATAAACAATTTCTTAATTAATTTCAGAGAAGTATTGTGGAAGAGAGAGAGACACACACACAAAGAGAGACTTAGAGAGAGACAGAGAGACAGAGAGAGAGAAATAGAGACAGAGACAGAGAGAGAGACCTGCAAAGCAAACAATGACAATTATTCAAGCCCCCCTAAGCATTTAGGAAAAGCCTTGAAGAGTTTGCCTGATGAAGGACTCCTGCAGCCTGAAAAATATTCTAAATCAATCGTCAGTGTCTCTTCAAGTCTTCCCTTCAAACCATAATATTAAGATTTCAAATTACTAAAGCATAAATGCTTATAAGCCTCACTTTTATAAGAAAATGTATAAATCCCTTAGTCTTAGCCTGAATCTGGCTATAAATGCAAGACAGCCCACCAGGAAAGATGAGGAGATCAGCATCTTAGGGGCTCATCATCTTGTCTTAAGAAATAATGGGTATAAGTCTCAGTCACAGTAGGATATGGCGGCTTAATATAACCTGTCCAAGGTCACTCAGCTGGGTGAGGGGAAGGCCTGGACCATACCTCCCCTCCAGTCCCTGCTTCCATAGTCACACTGCACCGTGGTTTGCTTTGGTCCTAGTTATTTCTTACCATGGAAATAACTTTGAAATGTCTTCTTCTTCCTTTGTTCCTTAATATAATTTAAGTCCACCAATAAAAATCAGATTTAATAAGTTTATTATAAAAGTGAAAGGTTATAGGGCTGGTGGTGGTTTTTAGAGAATGACTGGGGTTGAAATTCTCAAGACTTAGATTGAGAGAAGCGTATGGACCAGGTCAGTATTTCTTTTATCAACAAAGGCATTGTTTTGTTTTGTATTGTTTGGGGGCCACAGCCAACTGTATTCCGGACTCACTCTTGACTCTGTGCTCTGGGATCACTTGGGGAACCATATGGGTGCCAGGGTTAGCACCTGGGTAAGTTACATGCAAAGCAAGTTCCCTACCCTCTGAATTATTGCTCTGGCCCTCAATAAGATTATTCTTGTTGACCCACTGTACTGGCTGCCCAGGAAGGCCTGGGTAAATATGAGAACCAAATGTCATTCTATCTGAAGTTCTGTCCCACTCTTTCCATGAATTCTTTACCAAGACAGCGAAGGCAGAGATAAGTCAACCTACTAGTCTTAGTGTGCTCCCTATAAAACCTGAAGAAGGTAAAAAGTTAAAAAGCAGAATGAATGAGAGATAAAAAGACCAGAAAACTGTGAAAGGAATGAATAACACTCCCAACTTCAAATAATTGAGACCATGCAGCTCTTTCAAATACTAAACACTTACCTAAATTTTTCATTCTGAGTCACAATTTCAGATAAGCAAGTAAAGAATGATGCCAATTCCAATTGACAACTTAAATTGACAACTTAAAAAAATACCTTTTTCTTTGTATACCAAAAACAAACTTTAATACTAATGTAAAACCTTAATAAAAATTAAGTGTTAACAAATTTTAATCAGATTTTATGTGCCAGAAAAGTGTTAATGTATAAAAGTCTGAATAATTAATATTATTAACACACAACAAAAACATTAAAATTTTAGTATATATCTACAGGTATTTATGACTTTATTGGAATAAGGATATGCATAAGGAATATCTGAAAGACAAAGCTGTATTTATGATACAGAGCAAGACATTTGATCTTCCCAGACCTCAGGTATTTTTCTGCAAATTGGGCTATCTGGAGGGCTGGATACCTACAAATTCTTTCTGGTTCTAGAAGTCTCTGAAGAAAAGCTCAACAAAGAGTAATAATTGGGATAAAAAATTTCCCTCGTGAATTTGTATCTCTATCATAACTATAAATTATTTGTTTTTTCAGAAAGCTTAATATGTGATCAAGACTCTTTGGGTAAGTAAATTTCTAATGAGCACAAGTAACTCAAGTAACTTAAGTTTCATGCTCCAATCAGCAGCTGGGTGTAAAGGGACACTGAAGTCAGTCTGCAAGTTATCAGCAAAATGGAACTGGGATCTCACACTACCGACTTTCTCACAGTCAGTGGATGGAAAGAATTCCCAGTGTTTGCAACTTCCAAACCTGTTTTTCTCTTCTTCCCACATTTGACACAACAGTTGGGCTATTTTAGTGGCCCATTACTGACATTTTCAACAGTGAAAGTTAACAATTCAATTATTCAAATATGTTGGTGACCCAATCACCATTTTCCAAAAATAGATTAAGTGGAGTGTTATGGATGGCTGCTATGACATCAGGAAATAAAGCAGTTTTTTTTTGGATAATACAAGGAAACCTATGAACAAGATTATAGGTTTAAACAGGTAGGTCACAACTGTTTGATAGCTTCCCTCTAAAAATCTCAGCCTCCAAGCAGGGAACCTTCTCATGATACGAGGGAAATAAGTAGAAATAGTATCAAAGTACATTATATTGTGACACAAAAAACATAAATCATGTGTGTATGAAAATCACAAGCCCTAAGCTTTAGAGAGAGTTGTGCAATTGACAATCAAATGGAGCTTAAAAGGAATTACGAGGTTTTCAACTAAAGTCTTGAAATAAAGAAAGTAATATTTTATGGCAAAAAATTGCAAATGTCAAGTTTAAATCATAAGACTTTGCACCATTGAGCTACTCGTAGTTCTATAGCTTCTTCAGTCCTTAACACAGGGAAAGACCAACTTTCATGCTCAATAAAACTTAAGAACTTTAGAAATACATTTAGGAGCATAATTCATGTATTTGTGACTTTTCCCCTTCCTAAATGGCTAATTGTAAAAGAAAAATGAGTGAGCATAAGAACTTGTTAGATGGTGGCCTAATCCACCATTTGCTTTTGGCTGATAGGAGTTTGTATATTGGGTTTTTTTTTTCTTATATATTTTTTAACATTTTATTTTCCTTTAGACATCATGGTTTATAAAACTGTTAATAATAGGGTGTTGTGCATTAAACATGTTAGTACACACCCTCCACGGGAGTGCCTGCTTCTCTCTACCACTGTCTCACTGTCTACCCAACTTACCCCTAAGCCCACTCCCTGTTTTAAGCTTTCTACTGAAGACCAGTTCTCACTTTCTGTCGCTGTGGGTATTTATTTCCTTGGGTTCTTTATGTTCCACATGTGAGAAAGATGTCTCTCCCTCTCCTTCTCCGTTTCCTTCTCCCTCTCCTTCTCCCTCTCCTTCTCCCTCTCCTTCTCCCTCTCCTTCTCCCTCTCCTTCGGACTGACATCACTCAGCATGATATTCTCCAGATCCATCCAACGTAGCAACATATTGCGTAATATTATCTTTCTTAAAGCTAAGTAATACTCCACTGCATATATGTACCATTGCTGTGCCCGAGTTTCGGATCCCCAATTGTGGGGAGATCAAGTCCACACATGATAATGCAAAAGCAAAGGAGCTTTATTACTAACCTGAGCCATTGCTAGCTTGAATTAGGGACCAAGCCTCATCCAACACAGTGGAGTCTTGACAAGGAACTCGACTCCAAATCACAAGCAGTTTATATAGGGTTCAGAGTTAAGAGCAGTTTATATACTGGTCTATTTTTAGCATTGGCCCTATTACAACAGTGATCAGCAATTAGATGATGGTTAGTAACAATTTCTAAGGAGGATACAGTGATCCCTCATGACCGGCCCGACCCAACTGTCCAATTCCTTGTCTAGGCACATTACTCAACTGCGAGTTTACCAGAAACTGCAAATCCTGTTTTGGGGAAACAGAAACTGAGGCCTAGTTGAGACTTAATGTTAGCTGCAACTTGTCATGGCATCAGTTTTACCCTCACACCATAGTTGGTTTTTTTTTTTTAATCCACTCCTCTGTTCTTGGACATTTGGGTATTTCCAGACTTTGGCTACTGTGACTAGTGCTGCAATAAACACAGGAGTGCACATGTCTTTTCTGAATAGTTTTGGGAGCCATGGGGTAGATGCCAATAAGTAGAATTGCTGGGTCATATGGAAGCTCAATTCCTAGCTTTTTGAGAAGTGACCACACTGTTTTCCAAAAAAGGCTAGATCACTTGACATTTCTACCATCAGTGAATGAGGGTAACTTTCCCCGCCGCCAGAACCACATCAACACTAGTTGTTTTTGTTCTTTGTGGTGTGTGTCAGTCTCACTGGTATGTTTTGATTTGACCATTGCTATTTTAATTTGCTTTTCCCCAAGATAAGTGATGCAGAGCATTTTTTCATATAATATCTGTATGTCTTCTGTGAGGAAGTTTCTCTTTCCTTCCCTACCCCTTTTTATTTTTTATTTTTTGGGGGCGGACCCAGCAGTGCTCAGGGCTTGCTCCTGGCTCTGTGTTTGGGGATCACACCTGGCAGGGCTTTGTGATGTAAGTGATGCCATGAAACCAAATTCGCTGTGTGCAAGACAAGAACCCTACCCACTGTACTATGGCTCTAGCCCCACATCAAGAAATTTCTGTTCTCTCCTAAACCCTATTTTTTAATTGTTTTTTAAGTATTAAAATTTTTTTCTTGTAAAATTCTACCAGTACTTTATATATCTTGGATATTAACCCTTTATGAAATGAGTGGAGAACAAATACTCTTTCCCGGTCTGTGTGGTGTGCATTCTCGTCATTATTTCTTTGTTGTCATTCTATTTTTAAATAGGGCTACCACCTATCTGGACATTTAACAAAAGGGGGTTTCTATGGAATGTGGAAGGCTGTCCTCTCCAGCCCATCAATTCTAGCTTGTGCTTTGGAAAATCCCAGAGCAAACTAACCCACCAGGCAGCCGACCAACCACCAGGCCCCATGTGGAGCTGGAACCCAGATGCCCAATTCGGCTGCTCCTGTCCAGAGCCAGACAGGTGGCAACCCAGATTGAATCCGTTGTTGTGGGAATGATTTGATTCACAAACAGGGTTATTAAATTTTATATGGAGACACGGGCGAAAGTCACAAGATCCTGGAGAGCAAGACCTGATTCACATAAATTTATCTTAATAGCCATGAATTCGGGAGCATAAAGCAGAAAAAAAATTAATGGAAAGGCATTTTCACCCCTGCCGTCTGCTTGCTCCCTGCCACTCCCCAGCACAAGAATATGCCCCCCGCCCCACAACACATAGATCAACCAGCACGACTCCATCCAGCCCTTTGCAGGAGGAGCCCCACACATTGATCCCGGCCCGTTTTGACATATAAATGCCAATTTGGCCCCAAGTCACTGGGAGTGGACACTGCCACCAACGGCTGTGACACTAGGTTATTTGTTGTTGCTGTTCGCTGTCCCTGTTTGCACATTAATCCAGTGACAATTAGGTGTCAGGGAGCGTTGTTTCTGCTTAGCTGATAGCCTTGGGCTCTGCGCTTGAAGCCCTAATCAGGAGTGTAAACTCTGCTATATTTCAATTTGGAGAAGCGCTCTTCCGCTAAGAGGCCCCTGGCACTGCGATAAATAAAACGCCTATTTACTCTATTGCCACACTTAGACATCTAATGCACTTACTACCAGCCCCCTAATCATAGCCTACAGTTAAAACCGCCTATAAATCACTCTGTTCTCATCCTGCACATTAGCGAAGCCATTTTCCCCAAACCCCACAATGAGCACTGTTTCCTTTTCTTGTTAGTCAAAAGCTAGATGATTTTTATTAGGTTAAAGACGCGTTCACAGATGGTAAATCGCGTGGAGAGAAATGAGCTGGAGAGTCACACCTAGTCAGCGCGGGACCAGGCGCCCGGGGGTCGAGGTGGTGGTGGTGGTGGTGGGGGGTGGGGGGGAGGGAAGTTGGGAGACGTCGGGGCTGGGCACCCCCGCAGGCGGCAGGACCGCTGGGTGCGGACCACCCCCATCCGCCGCGGCTGGAGTCGGGGGCGCCCCCACACCCGCTCCCCTTCTCGGCACCGTCCGCCCTGGTGCGGCCCGGGCAGACAGCGGCCTGCGCCCGGACGCAGCATCCAGGCAGGACGGGTTGGGACCGCTTCCAGCACCCGACTAAAAACCGTTAAAAAAAAAAAAAAGAAAGAAAAGAAAAGAAAAAGGAAAAAAAAATTTTAAAAGTCGCCCCTCCCCCCTCGATCTCGGGTGCAAGTTTCCTACGGACGCAGGCGAGAGCCGCGTGCAGCCTGGTGACTCGGGCCCCTGGGGATCGCGCGCAACAAAAGCCCGGCCGGCAGCCCCTGCTCTTAGCCTTCCTTTTCAATTCTCCCCCGATCTCAGGTGGAATTAGGAGGATTAAAGCAGCGAGTAAATGAGGCGAGTGTGCAAAATGACTCCTTTCTGAACCAAACGGCATGCTCCGTGCTGGGGAAATGAGATGCACATTTAAATCTCATCCATCCACCGCCTGCGGCCACCGCCATGTACCTGCCTACTTAGCCCAAGGGTTAATTAATTGAGGCTTCAATGCACTATTGCAAGAGCATTATTGCATTTGATACTCTACATCTGTGATTTAAAACTCTTTCAGTCCCTTGTCAGCAAGGGAGGGTTTTTAACTAGGAAATTAGCATTCAGATAAGGGAACGCTCTATTTGCTTCTGAAAGGAAGGAAATATTAAGGATGCTAGTGCACAAACCGGGCTGTCATATCCTGTCCCATCCTGGAGGGAGTGGGAGGGCCCTGCTCCCCAGGGAGCTGTGGTGACAGGGGGCCAGCCTCCTACAAGGATGCCCACTAAAGGGATGGGCAGGAGGGGGTCCATGGAGGCCAGCAGGACCCCTCACCTCTCAGTTGCCAGCCTCCTGGGGTATCTTTGCTTCTGTAAAGTTCAAAGATACATTTTCTCTTCACTTCTTACCAGCTGACTTGGACATCATTGCCATATAACCTTAAAGTCAAAAGTTAGGTTTCTGACTTTCCCTAGGCTCAGACAGAGGAAGTAACCCACTTTCCCAAGGAAGAATAAGCAGTAAACATTGCGACAGTTCTAAAGACTCCTAGACAAATCAGAGACAAGATGGCTATGAGAGACTACTATCCTTATTAAGTGTTGAGTTTAGTAGCTAATATGCCGACAACACTCTTTTCTTACTTAAAATTCTTAAGCAACTTTGCAGTTTTCTCCTACCTGCCCAGTGTGTGCATGCTCAAACAAAAACAAAAACGGAACAAAAACAGAATAGGGACTGACAAATCAATGTTCTGGATCAGAATCCAGTTATACTCTTTCTATCTTCTTATGTTTCTAATGTCAGTATCCACATAGATGTAAATGAGATACACCTTCAGGTTATGAACTCTCCAGCAAAGAAACTTTAAAAACAAAATAGGAAATAAGCAACAAAAAACCTCTGGTCCTTGGTAATGTCAAGATGAACAGATTTCTAGTGGAAAGGAGAATGTAGCCTGTGTTGAGTGCTCTGGGCCAGAGTAACTTTGGAAGAAGCCTTCAATAAAAAGTTTGCCACATGTAAGGAATGGTAATTTCTTTTTTTTTTCCTTTTTGGGTTACACCCGGCGATGCACAGGGGTTACTCCTGGCTCTGCACTCAGGAATTACCCGGGCAGTGCTCAGGGGGCCATATGGGATGCTGGGAACTGAACCTGGGCCGGTCGCGTGCAAGGCAAATGCCCGACACGCTGTGCTATTGCTCCAGCCCCAGGAATGGTAAGTAATTTCTTTACTGAGACTGATGAGCCTTGTTTATTAATTAGGTGAAATGGCATCACTTACAGTAGGATTTGGTTGGGGTGTCCAAGTGAATCTGATGTGAATAAAGTGTTTTGAAGTTTTATTAATCAGGCAAAAGGTTAGAAACTGGATTTACTGTTCTCTCTCTCCTCATTTCCCATCTCTTTTACCTCTTTCTCAAATCAATCATGTAACCCCCCTCCCCGCCCCGACAATAATCCAATTTTCTAATTCTATTTTTTGGGTACTTGTTACTGATCAATTGTCCAGAAATCTTTTTGCTAGATGTCAATCACTAGCTACCTTGATTAAATTATACTTTCTACATCTTCTCAGGAGCAGTTATAAAAGTATCATGAAAAGCTGAAAATAATAGTTGGGTTTGTATTTGCCTATGGCTCCTTGGCTATTTCATTCAACCCTTAAGTGAGTATCCAATTTCCAAGTTGTTATGGTTTCTTTTATTCTAGAGGTCAAGTATTCTAAGACTGTGACATAACATTTCCAGTGTTTTACACTGCACCCAGTGGGGATAACATTGTCTTGTTGGTGGCAGTCATTTTTCTGCTACCACACACAGAGAGACCAGATTCTTTCCATTATTTTAAACCTGTTTGATATAATCCATCAGAAGTAGAAAAAAATAGAACTAGTTTTTCTGTTATCTTTGCACCAAAGCTCTTCAACACTGCTCACACTGGTTCATTATAGGAAGGCTTTTTCTCCTGACTCCTGGGTGGCCTGTATTGGGGTCTTCCAAATAAAAGAGCACCACAGGTAGAACACGTAGCATTTTGGAAGAGAAGAAACACACAGTAACTCAATAAGATCTGAAAATTGATAAAATGAAATGGTGAAAATTTGAATCCCTGTACTTGACAGCTATGCTTTAGGGATAGTGTGACATTAATCTCCTGCGATTACTTTGCTTTCATAACAGAAGAACGGATCTGCACATTTAGTGCAGCTTCCAGAACAACTGGATACCACTTGATAACTGGGAAGAAACAAGGAGCTACTTGCTGAATGGTTTCATTATGATATAAATATTTTGAACATCTTTCCTAAGGACGGAGCAAGCAAACTTATACCGGGAAGCGGGTTCTGTCCAAAATAAGAACATAATGAAACAGAAAATGGAAGTGACACTTAGACAAGAAATGGATACTCAGTAAAAGTTTTCCCACAATAAGAAAAATGAGTATCTAAGACGGGAAAGCATAAGATTAGCCACAAGGATTTCTCTTATTTACTAGTCCATGCTGTGCCTCCCACCCCCAACCCCTTCTGACTCAATCTCTCAGATCCAGATGAAACTTCTCTTTCTGGTGCCCAGTATTGAATTCAGCTTTCTACTTTGCAGGGTGTTAGGGAAGAGAGATTGTGCTTCCCTGCCCCTAACACCCTGATAATTCCTGTTATCAAGGGGTCTTCCAGCTGCCCTTTCACAGGGAAATACTCCAAAGAGCTCGTATAAATACTTGTTGGATGAACTAGTGAGATCCCATTCTGACCCAAGGGACCATTACAACTCCCCAGAAATGCAGTTTGTGTTTCTTAAAAAAAAAAAAGCTAAAAATAATCAAGACCCTGGAGTTGAGAGATTTTCAGCGCAGCCAATGTGTAGGGTTAGCACTGAGGCCCATGGGGGTCCCCAGGGCAGAACTGGAGAGGTTGGACTGGAGGCTGCCAGATGGCTGAGGGTAGAGAATTCAGAGAGCGGACTTCCTCAACGTGGTGATGAAAGAACTATTCAAAAGATAAAGAAACCAGTGTCTGTCTTTACATAGAAACACAGATTTTTTTGTTTGATTTTGCTTTTTGATCGCAGAATCAAAAATAGAGCACCCGGCTGGTAATGAAGGAACCGCAGAACTGCCTTGTAGGGAACCTCTTTGAATCTGGGGCCTGGTTTCCTCTGATCTGGCCCAGGTGAGATCAGGACCTTTTGGCCAACCCCAAATGCTGATTCCCTAAATCTTCTAACTGAGGGATAGCAGTGGCTCATCTCCCCATCCCCCGTTCCCCAGAATATGGTGAGGGATTCCCAACTCTCTTTCCCACAGGCACAAAGGAAATAATCCCATTATCTATATCTTGATTATACACATATAAGACATGGGAAGTCAGTGCTTAGATCCATTAGTTAAAAAAAAAAAGAAACTAAAAAGAGACGGAAGATAAATGCAAAAGCCACCTTAAATCCCCCTGGAATTACACACACACACACACACACACACACACACACACACACACATCAAAATATAGGACAACTAATAGATAAACAAGTATATAATTTTTCCCCAGTAGCAAAGGAATCTCTCAATGAAAGATTTAACAAATAATAGACTTTAGAATGAAAGTCTCATTTTGGTAAACATTGATAGAATTACGTGTGGGTAGTTTAAGATGACTTTTTTTTTCCCAGAGGGAGAGGGCAATGTATTTGCTTTTAACCAAATAACACTCACGTTGAAAAGTGCTAGATTTTCCATAGAAAAAGCAAAAAGCTGTCCATAAATTAGTGGCTTTCTTTTCCTGGGGGTAAAGGAAACACAGAAGCGCACAGAAGCTTCTGCAGGAGTTTTTCTATGAGCTCCTACAAAAGCAGCTAGCATCTTTGGGGATTCAGGACCTCAAGTTTCTTATAGATGAAAAGATGTGAAAAGAGATTATTTCATTAGCCACACCCCCAAAGTTGGCCCTGTTAGCAAGTGTAATAGGACTTTTTCAGTTTCATAAAATATCTTGATAACTGGAAAGTGCCAGTTAATGGTAACCTGTTCCAACTATGAATTTCACAAAGATTAATATACCCCTTTAGGTTCCGTATGATTCTATCAGGAGGCCCGCGCTAGTCTTGGGTGTTTTACAATCTCTGTGGGCATGAAACTCAACTGAAACTACCATTCAACAGCCTAACTGTCATCTTCATCTTCTCCTGGCATAAAAATACATATTTTTGCTCATAATAAAGATTTTTTATAATAGCAATAAAGTAACTCCAGAGAACATGGTTGTCTTGAGATAGCTTAACTGTGCCTGGGATCTCATAACGCCCTGGGGATACAGCAGGCCCTTAATACTCCCTTTTGCTGCCATGTCTTTGCCTAATTAAGGAATAAAGCCAAAAGGTCAATGCTGAAGAAAAATGTAAATCTTCAAAACTTCTCATTCTTGACCCAAACTGTGTGTCATAAAACACAGAGTTGCCTCTGGAACCAGCTTGCCTAGTCAGCCAGCAGCTACTAGAATACACATTACATCTTTAAACTTTGCTTTGACACCCCCAAAATAAATCCCTAACCAGGGCACTTGGAATTATGATTCTGCCTTCTTAGAGAAGAACTCTTACACACTCTATGCTCATTCTTAATGACTACAAACCATGAAGAGGAGAAGCTATATATACTAGCAAACTCAATTTGCCCATATATTTCGATGCATCGTTGTGTTGACTCTCATACAGCTAGAAGGTGAGAAAGTGAGGTTGGTTTGTGTGTAGAGTGGGAAAATGAATATGTATATTTGTCTCCATGATTTGTTATTCCATCACTGCCATGAATGCAAAATATTATTTCAGCTCCAATCATTTTATGACTTCACTGATTACTGTCCATCATAATGAGTGAGGTGGTTTAGGCATTGGTTTAGTGGAACTGCAATCTCTTGCAATGGAGGTTTTCAGATTATATTGTAGATGCCACACTCAATATGGATATTTCTGAGCAATGGTAATTGTTTTAAAGAGAAGATATTCAGGCCCTCCACTGATTCGTTAAAACTGGTACAAAGAAATAATAAATATTTACTTGCCTTCAAGAAATAGGACCTTCCTATCACATTCATGGCTATGCTAATTGGAGGAAAAGTGTTATTCCATTATGAAACTAATTATATGTCATCTGTTTCTCTCTCAGACAAATAAATGGACAAACAGATGCTATGCTGATCAATTAAGGTTGTGATAGATCAATCAATTGATCTGGGCTTAGATAATATGTATTTATGGAAGGTACAGATTTATTTTTTCTAGCAGAGAATCCAAATGTGACTTTATTGTACAATGGGAATGGATGATCAGCAAAGAGTTGCCCCTGTATCTTTGCTTCAAAAAGAAAATGCATCCTTTTCCTTTTACTTACATATTCAGCAGACGTGATGGCTCAGTAAAAATGGGATGTTTAAATATTTGATAAACATGGGAAGAGCGATGCATTGCAAAAACAGAGCAGCCTGGCAGAATCTCATGCAAACATAAATTAGACTGTATACAAATGGAACTACTTGGTAATCTGACCTCAGAATTACCTCTTGCACTCCCCCTCCCTTATTTCAATTGTTTAAAATAGGGCTAAGGTTTTTCTTTGGCTGAGTTTCAAACCATGCAAACTGTCAGCTTCACAAACTGATTAAATGCATCTTCCACTGGTGCCTAGACAGTTGCAGGGGCATCTCTTCGCTATTATTCAGGAGAAGCAAGGAGAGAGGGGTCCCTGACGCTATTGATTTCACATCACTAACATATCCCTTTATATCAGTCTGAAGTCAAGTGTGGTAAGCTCGTCACTAACAAGGAAGTTTTCTCATGTTTGTCCATACCTGTTTTCTGCAGTGAAAACTGACCCTGCCATGCCCAAGGGGGACATCCTGGCTGTGGGTTATGGGAAGCCTCCTCTTACCAGTTGGGTTTCAGCTGAGCAGAAAGAAGTGGCAGCTGGTGGAAAGAGGAATGCCAAAAAGGGAGGCGCCTGCCTACCCGCAGAGGTTGCCAACACCAGCGTTTCATCTTAGATGGGCTCTCAACTTCACAGAGAGAATAGAGAAGCAAAACTCAAAATGTACCAGTTCCCGGTGTATGCATAATACATATTTACAATTTGATAACTGTTTTGCCTGGCCTTCCCTTCATAATTTGGAAAGCATGTCTGGAGTTGGTATTTCCAAGAGCGAATGAAGCTATGGGATTTATAGAGTCAAATAACTGACACATTTGAAGCTAGGTTTCCCATACTAATGGCTTTCAGTAAAATGAGATGAAGAGTGGCTGACAGCAAGAATCAAAGAGTGTGGCATTCACCCAGCAAACATGGAGGTCATTGGAGAGATTTCTCTCAATGTAATGGTTTAGTTGTGGTAAATAGCACCACAGATAAATAGGATTGCTGAGTACCTGCTAGATGCCAGGCATAAAAGAATGTGCTTGTTTAAGAAAAAGTAGTAGTGAGCCAGAGAGATAGAGTAGGGGTTGGAGTACAGGGTTTTGCATGCATGAGACCCTGCTTTGAACTCTGGCCCCACCACTGGAGTTGCCCTGGTGGCACCTCAGTTACTGGGCCACACGCATGTGCTTGGTCCCTAGTATTAACCCTTCTACCTGGTTGGCTGAGAATTGCTGGGAGGGTCCACTACACCTCTGAGCACCTCTTGAGTGGGCCCTCCACTCACAAAAAGCAAAAAAAAAAAAGTAGCAACATGCTGAATTATAATCATGGGAACAGATAGGCTCTGCCTAGACCAGACTTTCTCCAGTTTTCTTTTTTTTTTAATTCTTTTTGGTTTAGGGTCACACCTGATCATGCTCAGGAGTTAGTCCTGACTCTGCACTCAGAGACCATAGGCGATGATAGGGATTTGAACCAGGGTTGGCGAGATTCAAAACAAATCCCTTTACCTATGTACTATTTCTCAGACCTCAGGTTTTTTTTTTTTTGGCTATTGTTTGCATGGGTTTTGTTTGTATCGAGTTATGAGGCACACCAAGACCTCAGAATTAGACCCAATGTAGTAGCTCCATGTCCCCCATTCTGACCGACTCAGACTGTCAGTAAAGCTGGGGAGTGGGAATCACTGCATTTCATTTTCCTCTCTTCCTCTGGTTGTTGCTGCAATGGTTCTCAGGGATACACACACACACACACACACACACACACTGAGTTGTGGTACTCACCATGGCTGGCACATCTGGCTGGGGTGCTCACACACTCAACCTAGAGTCGACTCCTTTTTAGGTGGCCTTATTCCTGGCTCTGTGCTCAGAGATGACTCCTTGTGGGCTCAGGAAGCCATATGGGATGCTGGAGATCAAACCTGGGTTGGCTGTGTACAAGGTAAGAGCCCTCTGACCCCTCAAGACTCCTTTAGCTTCAGTGCTCACTGGGGTCATACACTTTATTTACAGTGCTTAAAGCCCTGGCTGTGGTGTACTGACGAGCAAACACTCTTTGTGACACCAAGATTCCACAGCACCCAGAGCACATGTGGAGGCCACTGGGACTCCAACTCATGGACTTCATATGAACAAGGAACACAACATTTGCCTCAGTTATTCTGGGCTTGGGTCACTGCATTTTAATAAGACATCTCAAATGATTCTTCCCCGTACTGAAGTCTAAGATGCTGACCTCAGATATCCTTATAGTAAGACCTAAACAGCAGCAAGACAAAATCTTAAAACCTGTGTTCTAGATGTACTTGTTTTCTAGCATATTTGTTTCCTATGACTACTATAACAAATAACCAGATTCAGTGACCTAAAACAAAAGTATTCTCTTCTAGTTCTCAAGAGCCCAAAAATGAAGCTGAACCGTGGGAGGGGGCATGGAGGGGAGAGTTCAGCCACAGAGCAGCAGTCTTGCAAGTGTGAGGTGGATGAGGCTGTTAAGTTATCCAGTGAGACACACCCGAAAGCGTACAAGGGGGACTGGGCTATGGGACGGGTGCTAGAGCACAACCTTATATATGTAAGGCCCTGGTCTTCTTTTCTGGCATTGCATGGACCCCTGAATACTGCTGGGTACAGTCTTCGCACATACCCCATACACAATTTTTTTTTTTATGTTGGGGCTGGAGAGCTAGTACAGGGTTTAAGGAATTTGCTTTGCACACAGCGAAACATGACTTGATCCCCAGCATCAACTATATAGTCCCCTGAGCACTGCCAGGAGTGATCCCTGTGCAAAGAGCCAGGGTAAGCCCTGAATACAACCAGGTATGGTGCAAAAACCCAAGGCAAAAATGTATGAACA
The DNA here is from genome assembly GCF_029834395.1 of Sorex fumeus. Classification (NCBI taxonomy): domain Eukaryota; kingdom Metazoa; phylum Chordata; class Mammalia; order Eulipotyphla; family Soricidae; genus Sorex; species Sorex fumeus. Next base: position 23,825,406 of record NW_026606075.1, on the reverse strand, counting down.
CTGAAACAAGTGTGTGTGATGCCAGGTATTGCAGAAATGGAAATAAAAGGTAGGGAGGAGGGAAGGGGGGAAAGAATTATTAACAGAATGAGAACCTGCATCTTGCCTTCTGCAGCCGGCATAGCTGCAAACCTCCCGTTCCGTGACTTGTGGCCCCTTCCTTCCTCTGACTTCCAAACTTCCTTTGACTCCACTTCCCTCTGATTCTGATATGTGTTTTTTTCTGTGCCAAAACTCTTTTTTTTATGTAGGAGTACTGCTATTTATTCTGCCACTGATTAGGCTGATTGAACTGGGCATGAACTCCACCTTTTTATTTTTCATTTTTTTATAATTTTATTTATTGAATCACCATGAGAGCAGTTACAAAGCTTTTGGGTTTAAGTCTTGGTCATACAATGAAACACCCGTACCTTCACCAGTGTCCATTCTCCACCCCCCAAAACGCCAGTATACCCCCACTCCACACCCTTCCCCTACCTGTGGGGCAGATGATTTCCACATTACTCTCACTCCACTTTGATTACATTCAATATTTTGACACCAGATCCACCATTATTATTTGAGATTTTACCCCAACACTCAGATCTGCTGAAAAGACAACTGTAGACAATTTGTTTTCTTTTGCTGGTTATGAATAACAAATGATGTCCCACAGCTGTAGTAGTGGCCACGCAATTTTGAAATTCTGAAATTTTAACAATTAAATCTGGAGGGATTTCTGCCAAAAACTGCTGGGTTCTGAGATTTGTTCCTGAGTCTTTGGGATCATGGCCATTAAGTGGCTTGATCAGTAGCCAGAGAGGCTTCTTCATGGGCAGCGACTCAGTGTCTCTTTGGGACGGGGAGGAAAGTGCCGGCTCTACCCCCATCCTGTGAAACCCTGCATGTCTCATCACTGCAGGCCCAAACCTGACTGTCCAGTGGCCTCTGGAGGATGGCAGCCACTAGGTTGCCAGGGGGAACAGGCTAAGGCACGAAACCTATTCCCACCTGGGGTGGCCCAGAGCCAGTAACCTACTGAAGGGACTAGACGCATTTCTGCCAAAAGCCCCTGTTTATGAGTCTTGAGATTTGTTTATGAGTCTCTGGGATCATGGCCATTCAGTGGCTTGATCAGGAGCCAGAGAGGCTGTTCATTGGTGGTGATTTGGGGTCTCATTAGGGTGGGGAGGAAAGGGCCAGCTCCACTCCCATCCCGTGAGGCCCCACGTGTCTCCTCATTGCAGACCCAAACCTGACTGTCCAATGGCCTCTGGAAGATGGCGGCCACCAAGTCGCCAAGGGGGAACAGGTGAAGGGACAGCACCCTTTCACCCTTGGGTGGCCCAGCGACAGTAACCTACTGCGGGTCTGGACGCATTTCTGCAAAAGCCACTGGGTTTTGAGATTTCTTTCTGAGTCTCTGGGATCATGGCCATTAAGCAGCTTGATCAGGAGCCAGAGAGGCTTTTCGTGGGTGGCGACTCAGGGTCTCGTTGTGACAGGGAGGAAAGGGCCGGCTCTATCCTCATCCCGTGAGGCCCCGGGGGTCTTGTCACTGCAGGCCCAACCCTGACTGCCCAGTGGCCTCTGGAGGATGGCGGCCAATGGGCCACCAGGGGGAACAGGCCAAGGCACGAAACTTATTCCCACCTGGGGTGGCTTGGTGCCGGTAACCTGCTGCAGGGACCAGACGCATTTCTGCCAAAAGCAGTTGGGTTCCAAGATTTGTTTCTGAGTTTCTGGGATCATGGTCGTTAAGCAGTTTGATCAGGAACCAGAGAAGCCATGCCTCCAATTATATAGCTGAGCCGGAGGTGGTTTGTGGGTGTGTCTCCCACATACCTAACTTTTGGCCGTTTACTTTTTTGGTAAACTTTGCCCCAACTTTTTGGGGTCTGCCCAAAGATACAGCAGCAATTTAGGGGTATCTGGAAGTCTGAAGGCGCCATCAGGTTGCTGATGCACCTGCCTCACAGGTACAGATTGACCTGCTGGCGGCACCATACCCCCTTCTGTGCCAAAATTCTTGTAAAGACAGTTTTCTTCTTATAATAACACACAACCACCTGGATGAATAACCAGGATAATGAGGCCCTCTTAAGATCCTAATGGAATCACAAAGTCTTACCACAGAAGGCAATATTTACAGGTTCCATACATAGACTTGCCATTTTTTCCCCCTTTTTGCTGCAGTGTTAGAAGTTTTTGCAGCATGTGAGAGGGGCTCACGTGCTGTGTGACAGGCTTTTGTGCTCAGTCACATGCCTGTCCCCAACTTATTTTTTAAGGCAGGCTTTAAAAAATTAAGCCTGTAACTTTGCCTGTTATACAATCTAAGTGGAATATTTTATGCTGTAATTTGTATCATTTTTTTCCCACTTAACAAACTGTTTCTTTGATGCATATTGCTGTGTGCTGTTACCGTATTCTTTCTATCGCTGAAGGTTATCCCATTGAAAGGATATACCACAATTTCTATATCTACCCACCACCAGTGGGTACAGGAAGGACATTTGGGTTGTTTTCTTTGAAGGTGGTCAATGATAAAGATGCTACATAAAAAAATTCCTTATAGATATTAATGTAAATGTGTTTTTATTTCTCTTGAGTAAATACCTAGGTATGAAATTGATGTAATTTCATTGTATAATAACTTTGTTAGGCATTTTAGGAAATTGCTAGAATGTCTCTCAAAGTAGATACCTGGTTTTGCATTCTTATAAGCAGGATATGAGAAAGTTCTACATCCTCACCAACACTTGAAATGTTCCAAGTCTTCTAATTTTTAAGAATCCTTTAAAAAAAAAAAGATCTTTAGTAGGTATCCTAATTGAAATGCAAATAGTTTTTAGTGGTGCTGAACAAATTTTCAGATAATAATCGGCTTTTTTGGGGAGGAGGGCTAAGACACACCTGATGGTGCTCACTTGTGGGTCAATCCCAGCAGTGTTCCTAGTGTCAAATCCAGGTCGACCACACTCAATGCAAACACCTTAGCTTCGGTACTATCTCTCTGGCCCGATTTATCTTCTCTGGTGAAATGTTCCTTTTTTTTTTGAATCTTCAATGTCTGGCATTTATTTATTTATTAAATCCGCCAACCCTCTCCTCTCTCTCTCCTTTCAGGCATTATGGTTTGCAATACAGATACTGAAAAATTATCATGTATATGTGGAGTTCTTAATACATATGACATACAAGTCCTTTATTCTAGACAAATATTTTCCTTTGAAGACCAGGAGTAAGCCCTGAGCTGGGTGTGGCACACACACACACACACACACACACAGAGTTTTATTTTTCTTTGTCTTTGAGCAATACTTGACAGGGCTCAGAGGTCCACCTTCAGTATCAGGGTCAAACACAGGTCAGCTGTGCAAGGCAAGTGCCCTTTCTCTCCAGCCCTAACTTCCATGTATTTTTTAATTTCTTTTTTGATCTTAATACTAGTTAACCTGAACACAGAAAAATCATTTGGGCCCCAGACTCCTGGCCTCCCATTTTTAATTTTCTGCTATCTGACTGAAAAAATTCTATTTCTTCAGTTGTAATTTTCATAGGGCACAAAACAGCATTTGCTATTCTCTCAACATTTGGCTCTGAGCAATTGCAAAATGCTAATCACGGTGCTGAGCTGACATTCCTCGGTGACATTGGCATACTGAAAAAAAGCGTTTGGCAAGATCTGGGACTATACATATTGAAGTTGTTTATTTATTTTTGGTTAAGAAAGAGACAGACAAGTTAATTTCACTTCCATTTGAGACACAGTAAAGAATCAATGTTTGCCAAATAGAAAACCAGAAAATTGGCAAAGGAGGGGGGGGATTGTATTTTCAAACTTCTAAAAATGAACTTAGAAATTGGGACGGGGGGGGGGGGTGTGGTAGGCAGGTAAAGTTACAAAAAGGACAGAGAGTTGCTCTTAACATTGCCTGTGGCTTCACTTCTCACAAGTTCTGGGGGAGGGAGATTCTGTCTCAAGCTCAGGAGCAGTCAAACACTTTTTTTGGGTTGTTATTTGGGGGCCATACCCGGCAGTGCTCAGGGGTCACTCCTGGCTCTGCACTGAGGAATTACTCCTGGCACTGCTCAGGGGACCATATGGGATGCTGGAGATTGAACCTGGGTTGTCTGTGTGCAAGACAAATGTCCTACCTGCTGTACTATTACTCCAGCCCCAGGGGTAAACAATTTGTAATACCTGGCCGGGCATTTTCCACAGCTAGGGTAGTTTCACACACATTCTATGACTTGGAAAGTTGGGGATGAATGCTGAAAAACTGGAGTGTGCAAAGAGCTTCCTGTTCAAAATACGCCCTGTTTTGAAGGTGGGTTTTGGTTTTTGATTTCAGAGCAACCCCTGCACTGCTCAGGGCTCACTTAGAGCTCTATTTTCTGGGATCAGTTCTGAAAAAAATCTTAGGGAACTTTATGCGGTGCCAGGGATCCAACCTGGGTTGGCCCGTGCTGGGAGAGAACCCTACCCATGGTACGATCATCCTGGTCCTTAAAGAAGACTCTAACATGGCACGAGCCTCCTTTCAACAGCTGAAATCCCAAACCCCCTGCCTCTCAGAGGGGCCATGTGTGAACAATCTTCTGAAAACCCACTGGGAGAGCGGGGCACTGGCCTCCTGGGGTGTGCAGAGCTGGGGTCAGCCACAGCCTTCCCAGGGCTTTTGCCCCAACACTGCTGAAATGGTGCACTGGAGAGAAACGTGATCAAACCAGCTAATTCTGGCCTCCTGTCAGCCTGATGGGGGACTCCGAATGCACAGCGGGCCTGCAGCTGATTACCTTCAGGTGCGGTTAAGGCGAGTTAAAAATTCCATTAGCAGTGCGCGGGCATCGGGGCTCGCTTTCACAGGGCCCTCGCTCTCCTTAACAAGGCAGAAATGGCTTCTCATCTCACAGGCAGCTCAGGGAGAGGCCTCGGCTTTTTTTTTACATTCTACAAAGGGGCCTGGGCAGGCGGGCATCAAGACCCGGAGGAGAGGCAGAAGCCAGGAGTCCAGGAGGGGGGGGTCGCCCTTTTTAGAGGGGGACTCAGGTTGCTAACCATCTGCCCTCCCCTCCCCCAGGCCCAACCCAGACACAGCAGCCCAGCACCCATGCTTGCTTGTCGCCCAATTGTTTTCCATCTTCTCACAAAATCCCTCCCCTCTCGCCCTAGAACCAAACCTGGGGCGTTGCCCTCTATTGACCAAGCTCCCGGGCCTACCCGCAAGGTGGGCGCTATTTGCTGCTGCTCTCGGCCTCGCTTTTCGTTTCCTCGGAGAAGAAAATCAATTAGACCATCAGAGTCCCAGCTTCCTTCTTTGAGGCTTTTGGACTTGAATAGCTCATAGAAGTGCTTCCCCCGGCCTCAATATTTTCATAAACACCCGATTGTGATGGTTTTCAAAGGAGAGAAAAAAACTAAATAAAAGACAAGCAGGCAGGCAACTTCAGAACAAAACAAGGCATCTGAAAGGCCCCTTTAGGTTGAGCTGTTTTTCCACTCAGGCAACCTCCCCGATGGCTGATATTGTCTTATGATTGGGACCTGCATTCTCTGCTGTGCTCATCTGCACACTTCAGCTGCTCATTAGCTGAGAGGGGGACATCCTGAACAGTCTGGAGCCAACAAAGCGGTCGCTGGGCTGCCGAGAGCGTGGCTTTCTCGTCCCTGCAACCACTATCCCAGGACTCCTGGCCCGGTCCTCTGTGGGTGGCACTAAAGGGGAGGATGGGCCTCAGCAGTGGGCACAATAGCCAGCATGTGGGCATAGGGGTGGAGGAAGAGGGGTCCCAGAACCCCACGCAGGCACTGAATCAATCCTTCCAGGACCGCCCACTGCCCTCAACAGCCAGCCTGGCCTCGGAGCACTTCCCGGCATGTCAGCACCGTGCGCTATGCTCAGTGACCACAATGTGGCCCAGCAGTAGGAAGCATTCAAATATGGGGAGCACCAAACCGGGAGTGCACAGGTACTAGAAAACCTGCTCTGTTCTCCAACTTTCCTCGCTGCTTGTTTCTGCCTTTCCCCAGGGCTAAGAGCGGCTTCAGGAAACCATGAATTCCATGTCAAATTAGGAACCAATCGCGGGAAAAAGGAACAAATGACAGATATTTGATCCTGGATGAAAATCCATGAACTGGAGCTTTTTAAACTTTTCCCACTTGCAACCCGAGTACATGAACTGAGTAACACATTCACTGATAGAAAAATCACAGAGACATTTAAACAACCTTTTAGAGTCTTCGTGGCACCACATTCCGTTTCACTGCACCCTGATTCAGCTGCAGGACCTCATTAGGGAGTCGTGATCCCCAGCTGAAGAAGCTGAAGCCACGGACCCCCGAAGGCCTTGACTGTGTGGTGGGTTTACCAAGCACTCCTGTGCGCCATCATCAGCCCACTGACATCACAGGATGCTGTAAAACTGGCCCCTCCTCTCCTAGCATCCCTTACCTTTTTTGCTTTTGCTTCTTCCTCTACCAACCCCAAACGCAGTCTGAGTCAGATGGTTTAAGGACACCAAGTTCAACCTCTTCTCAGAATGTGGGCTCCTATAAACTTGCTCTTTTTGTTTAGGGACTACACCCAGTGTTAGTCAGGGGTTACTCCTGGCTCTGTACTCAGGAGTCGCTCCAGGGACCATATTGGATGCCAGTGGTCAAATGTGCATCAGTTAGGCACAAGACAAGTGCCCAACCCACCATGCTATCTCTCCAGCCACAAACACCTGTTCTTGCTCCAACTCTTGGCCTTGGAGCTGCAAGCACTGGCCCTTGGATTTGGTAGGAAAGGTTCAGTGACAGAGAACCATGTAGGTCAAGTGGGCAGAACAGACACCCTTTGGAGGAGGCCACTTTTGGAGAAGGTCACACGGGCACAGGATGGGACTCCTGGTGCTGATGGCTTCATTTTTGAAGTGGGATTTCCTGGCATTTGAAATTTTATTTCAAGCCACTTCAAGGTATTTCATTCTTTAGTCAGCATGGAAGGGGGAAGAAGAGGGGGGGAGGGAGAGAGATTAGAGAGAGAGAGAGAGAGAGAGAGAGAGAGAGAGCACGAGCACAATGACTGGAGCATGTGCAAAGCATGTTTTAATGCGGGAAATCCCAGGCTTGATTCCCTGGGTTACCACCTGAAGTAACCCTGATCATAGAGACAAGTATGGCCCCCAAACCAAAAATCACACACACAAAATTCCATACACATAGAGCAGACTGCCTTAAAGGGACTGCTTTGAGGTCTGAGCACCTGCTCTGAGCATGTTCCCTGGGTGCCCTCATCACTGTGTTGTGGGGCTGGGACTTGCCTGTGGTAAGGTGCTGGGTGCAACTTGCCAGACTTGGGAGAGGGCAACACCACTGTGGGGGCAACACAATTCTAATCAGAGAACATGGAGCCACATGCTCCCACTGGACCCTGTAGTGGATAGGAGAGGGTCCTCTGGGTCTGGAGGGCAAAGGGCTGATCAGGAGCTCGGGTCCCAGCCTTAACCCGGCCAGCAAACCTTCAAGTTTGTTTGGGGTGGGGGGATGGCGGCTTAACGGCTTAAGAAGCTGCTTGGGGGGGGGGGCTGGAGCGATAGCACAGCAGGTAGGGCATTTGCATTGCATGTGGCTGACCCATATTCGATTCCCAGCATCCCATATGGTTTACCAAGTACCGGCAGGAGTGCAAAGCCTGAGTGAAAGCCAGGAGTAACCCTGTGCATCGCCAGGTATGACCCAAAAAGCAAAAACAAACAAACCGAAAAACAAAACAAAAAAGAAGCTGATTTGGCTTCTCTCCTCTCCTCTGACTCTCCACTCAGGTACTCCAAAGCCAGCTGCAGGGTCTACGTTGTTCGGGGGGAAAACGTCTATTGAGGGTCCACGTGAGTGTGAGCAATAGATGTTCTCCAAGGCAGAGATTTGACTGGCAGTAGGGACACCCTCACCGGTGCTCAGGGACCATTCCTGATGAGACTCAGGGACCAAATGCGGTGCTGGGGATCACAGTGGGGTCAGCTGCATGCAAGGCAAGCACCTTATGGGTTGTTTTAGCTCTCCGGCCAGCTTGCCCTTCTCTCAGAGTGGCTCCTGGCTTGCCGTGTCTCTTGAATATGGGGGTTCGTCCAGGGCCACGGGCTTCAGATTCTGGTGCAGGACATAAATCCCCGGTGATAGATTCTTTCGGGTCACCACTGCTCCTCCCCCCATGTTCACATTTACTCATATCACCGTCATTAACAACCTCCAACGGCTCCCACCAGCCCTGTGAAACTGTGGTCACAGACAATCAGATTAAATGTCCTATCACCCAGCATTGATCAGATTAGCAACCTTGTGACTACTCATTAATTGTATTTTCTCTCAGCGCCCAAGTCAACTCAATACCGAATGCACAGTTAGTGGCTGGCAAAGTAAAAGCCAACATGCCCGCTTGCTCCAGTTTAAAAATGAACTGCCCAGGTCTGGCTGGAGAGAGAGCACAAGGGGCAGAGCACTTGCCTTACACGCAGCTGACCTGGGCCTGATTCTTGGCACCAAATGTAGTCCAACTAGCACTGCTAGGAGAGCTCCCTGAGCACAGAAGCCAGGAGTACCGTAGGCTGTGACTCCAACATTAAAAAAATAAAATGAATAAGGTTTAAGCGGATAACAAAGTGAACAATGGTGCATGAGAAGGGCTCTGGAGAGTGGCTTGTTCCAGAGCAGTGGGGGGCCTAGCCTGGCCAACCGTGCCAGGGATGCTGGCTGCAGCGGGCAGGCAAGACCTCTGCAAGCCAGGGGAAAAGGAAATGAGATTTTGTAGGGAGCCAAGGGAAAAGGCACTGGGGGTGGTTCAGGGAAACCTTTATGGATACCCAGCAGCCTGACTTTCCAAATGTCCTCCCGCTGGAACGGTAGGAACCTTGGAAATGACCAAGGAAGGAGCCCAGTGGGTTTATGAGTCTGGAGTGCTCACCAGAACTTACCCGGACAGTCCTTCAAACCGCTGTGCCCAGGAATACGGTGTCCTGTAGGAAGGCCTGACTTCCAGCTAGGAAGCACATGAAGGCGCAGGCGAGGCCCTGCTGTCTTCCCGTGGTGTCTCCGAGGAAACTGTGGCCCGCAGGGTGCGGGAGGCTGGCCTGCGGCCACTCACTGAGCAAAAAGCACAGAAACTCCCCACTTCACGGGTTTCCCAGGGTTGCTTAACCTGGGGCAAGGCCTCGGTGAGCATTTGCTTTTACCCTTTGAGGGGAATCCCCGAGAGCACAGCACGAAGCAGAGCAGAGCAGGAAGGGGAGCCCCGGCGCTAGCCAGATCTTGCAGCAAGATCCTTCCCCAGGCACGCGCCTTGCCCTTGTGCACTTGCTTTTTGTTTGGCTTTTGGACCACACCTGGCAGTGCTCAACTCCTGGCGGGCCCAGGGGACCCTATAGGATGCCGGGGATCAAACCCGGCTCAGCTGTGTGCAAACATGCGCCCGCCCTGTCTGCTGTGCTGTCGCTCCGCTCCAGCTCCGCGCGTGTGCGCATTTGTGGCTGGATCCTGCACCCCTTGGTGCGCTGGCTGGCTCAGGGCTTTTGTACCAATCTCTGTGATTTGGTGGATTGGATTTCTTTGGGGATCCGGGAGCTCACACTTTCTTCTTTCCCGTATAAACAGAGGGTAAATGGTCCTTCAGTTTTCCAGCTTCAGTTTCAGAAGGTGTGTTGAATCCCCTTGCGGAGAGCAAGAGACCTGTTCGCACCCCCTTCCCCTTATGTTATTGGCGTCCCCTCACCCCACGTCTCCGGGATCACAAGACAACAGGGCTCCTTTCCTGTTCATTTTCAAGGTTCACAGCGTTCCAGTGGGACGACACTTGGAAAATAAAGTTGCTAAATAATTATCCATAAAAATCGCCCGATAGAGCGCTCCTTCACGGAACGGAGTGGGTTCGTCTCCCTGGAGAGATGGTTAGGAATGTCGTTTGGGCACTAATGATGTTAGAGAGAAAGCTGAGGGAACGGGCCCTGGGAGACGACAAATGGAACCTGTGCTGTGTATTGTGCTTTCCCCCAGTCCCCTTCATCCATCCACATTTATTTTAGTACCATGACTTAGAATATTGATAATAGTAGTGTTTCAGGCATAGAGTCTTCCAAGCCAGATCCAGATGGTTGCCTTCCCTCCACTAGTTTTTCCAAGTACCCTGCAACCCACCCATGTGGCCAACTCAGTTTTTTGCAAGTTAATTCTTCTGTTTTGAATTCTTCCACATGCGAGAGGGATCCTCCTTAGTTGTCTCCCTCTGACTTCACTCAGCATGGTGCCCTCCAGTTCTACCCATCTTGCAGAAAATTACATGATTTAATATTTTCTCATGATTGAGTAGTTTCCATTGTGTATAGAAATGGATATTTTTTTTTCTGGATATCAGTTTTCTGGATATCAGTCCTCTGTCAGATCTGTGGATAATTTTTTTTCTTTGTTGGGTCACACCCAGCATTGCACTGGGGTTACTCCTGGCTCTGCACTCAGGAATTACTCCTGGTGGTGCTCGGAGGACCATGTGGGATGCTGGGAATCGGACTCCGGTCGGCCACGTGCAAGGCAAACGCCCTACCTGCTGTTGTATCACTCCAGCCCCAGATCTGTGAATATTTTTGTCCAGTCAATATGGTGTCCTTTTTTATCCTAGTTGTTTCTTTCCCTGTGCAGACGTCCTTAATTTGATGTAATCCCATTTGTTTTCTTGGCCAATGACACTGAGTTACTGAAGATGTTTCTATTCAATACCATGTAGAATTCTGCCTGTGTTTTCTTCAATGTACTTTATGGACTTGGGTCTAATATCTAGGTCACTAATCAATTTTGAATTAGCTTTTTTGTTTTGGGGCTACACCGGTGATGTTCAGGGTTAGTCCTGGCTCTGCACTCAGAAATCACTCCTAATGGGGCTTGGGGGACCCTATGGGATGCTGGGGTAAAACCTGGCTTGGTCATGTGCAAGGTAAGCATCCTACCTGCTGTACTATCATTCCAAGCCCTCAAATTAGGTGTATGGTTTGAGTATAGGTTCAAAATTCTGGGCTTAGTGCTTAGGACTTACTCCTGGCTCTGTGCTCAAGGATCACTCCTGGTGGGTTTGCAAGGGACCATTATGGAGTACTGGGGATATAACCTGGGTTGGCTGCAGGCAAGGAAAATGCATTTTCTGGCCAGATAGATGCTGGTCGAGGCCTGTCTATGTGTTTCTGACTGTATGGTCTGAGCTTACCTGCTCAGTTTCTTAGTTCTTTGGTCTATAGACAAGTGAACAAACCCTCAAATCCTATGACAATACAGTGGGGTAAAAAGGAAAACATGTAGGTTATAAATGGTTAACCTAAAGGCTGGGGATGAGTCAGGGATGGTCATCTGCCTGGCATGTGTAAGGCCCTTTGTTCTATCTCTGGCATTGAGGGAAAAATCAACAAAACCGATTTGCCTCACCCTCCATTTGTGTAAGTCTTATTTATTTTTAAGGACTGGGAGAATGGCTGACATAGATACATTGCCTGTGGGAGGCCTGGGTTTGGTCCTCAGCAGCACAGAATCTCCAGACCAGCATGCTGGGATTAGCCCCTGAGTACTGTTATGTGTAGCCCAAACAAACAACTCAAAATATAATGTATGCATAGTGATTTTCTTTCCTTCTTAGCGGTTTTCTTTAGCTAAGCTTGTGAGTCTCTCAGGAGCAGAAATTCTCTCTGAAACATATTTAATTGGGGGTAAAAAGGCAGGAATTTTATGAAAAAGAAATCCCATATGGCCATGTAAATGTGAGAGGTAAACATTTCACCGACAGAAAGGTTGCAGCATGTGTTATTCCACAAAAATCAGCTTTCTTTATGAGCTGTAGGCATACCACAATAGTTTAGGCTTAATTCTCCCTTGGAGAAATTATAATTTCAACATGACTATTGTTATAATCTGGGGGTCTCTCAAGATAAAAATGTCAATAGGAAAAAAGGAGCCCATCTGAGAAACTCATCTCGCAGGCAATTTGAGGGCAAATATATGTATTTTGTATTATATAGTTTAGCACTAAAATGTATTTGGGTAATACCTAAGAACATGTCTATTTAATTTTAGCCAATAGGTTATGGGGATCATCAAAAATCAAACACAATAAAATGGAACAATATTTATGGCATTTTAAAGCCTATCCCATTATTGGTTAGTGCTCCCTTCAATTGTTTAACTGCAATTGGTTCCAGTTTCTCAGTGTGGATGATTTTTATATATTTGAGTTAAAAATAATGCTGCTTGGGAGTGAAAAGTTAAAGACCAAGACAAGGCCTATTAGAATAACATTACACTTTTTTATTCCCTGCACTTATTTCATCAATTACTAATTATTTCCCTTCTCCTATGCAACAAAATAGAAGCCATAAAATCTCTGATTTAATGAAAACTTCCTTACCAAATAGGTCCTACAACTCGGCTAAAGGCTTATTGGTAATTTATCTACCTCAGTAGGCAATGACCTTTTGCGAGTCGTGAGTCGTTCCTCACCGCTAATGAGATGGATCCAGTTGTCATCTCGCCCTCTGCCAAGCCCCCTATGCAACAGAGGCTGTGCCCCCTCTCCCCACATCTCCCAAGAGAGCTGTCATTAGTCCTTCCCAATGGGTCTCCTCCTCGCCCTATGCTCCTGCCTGAGGGTGGCTGAACACTGAGTGTGCTGCTCTCCCACTGCTCTCCCGGGCTAGAGGAAAAAGAGGTGACAGGCAGAGGACAAGCTAAGGCCAATGGGGTCTGGGAAGGAGAAGCTCATAGGAGCGGAGGGCCTCTCTGCCTCCTCTTCCCAAACCACAGTCCTGGTTACACAGTCCTTTGTAACACAGTCTGCTACAAAGTATCAGGAGAAATATCCTGGTACTCAGAACACCTGCTGTTGGTGGCTGGGCATCTCAGAGTAGGGAGCCACACAGGGGTCCTGCAGTCTCCAGCCGGCTTTGATGGATCAGACTCCACTGTGTTTATCTGAAAATGGTGTACACGTGTTGCTGAGTGTGTATTAAATACACATACCCTATTGTAGCTACACATCACTATCTATAATGAATCACCAATAATTACATGCCTGGAACATGAATTCTGTATACTGCTTGAATACTTGTACTAAATGTGCATTTCTGTTTTGTGCCAAGATACTTGTGTATTCCAGGCATGTAAGTGTGTTACATAGCAAATACAGGAGAAGTAGCAGGAGATAAGCAAGAGAGTAGAAAATAGGTTTGTTTTGCTTTGGCTGGGGGGGTGTGCGGGCGGGGGGGGGGGGGTTCCCTCCTGCTTGGGACCAAACGTGGCTGTACTCAGGATCATTCCTGGTGGGGCTTGAGGAACCGTATGTGATGCCAGGGACCGAACCCAGGTCTGCTACATGCAAGACAAGGGCCTCACTTGTTCTGGTCGTGAATATAGGTATTAATGTTTTCTCCGTTTGCTTCTGGATCTTTTGGTACAACTTCCCAGGGAGCCAGAGATAATGATTTTCGGGTGTGTTTAGCCCAGTGTAAATCACGAAAATGGACAAGAGGAATGGGGTCAGGGTTGGTACCAAGTCTTCTCCCCTGATGCTCCTGTTATGTCTGAGGTGACGGGCCAGGGAAACTATGCACCACTGTCCGCCCTCATTCCTGTGACACATTTTCATTCTATGCTTTCCATTCCAGAGAGTGGTCACAGCTGGACGAATAAAAATATTTGTAGGGGCTGGAGACTGGACATGGGGTAAGGCACTTACCTTTCATGCAGCTGACCACCGGGCAAATCGCTGGCACTGCATATTGTCCCCTAACTACTGCCAGGAATAATCCCTGAGCAGAGTCAAAAGTAAGCCCTGAGTACTGTAGGATGAGACCCAAATAGTTCCCCGCACACCCCTCAGTCCCTGGAAGAGATGATAGGCTCCAGGTGGTGGGGCTGGCTCAGTGGGACCTGCTTTGCAGATGTAAGGCAGTAAGCTTGGTCCCAGTACTGCCGACATCCCCCCAGAGCAGTTCCACTGGCTCTTCTGGCTTTCACTACTCTGCCCTCTGGGACTCCCTAGTGCCACCAGTGTGTGACCTCTCCAGCACATAACCAGGTCTGTAAACGCACCATAAGAAAGTGCGTAATCCCTGGTGTGAGCACTGCAACAGGAACTGTGAGCCCAGTGAGCATGTGCACAAACATCACAGTGAACCACAGTGGCCCCTGAAAGTATGAAAACCAGAATGTGCAAAAGCACCACAACTGATGTGACCCCCAGTGAGCATGGATGTAAGGGCCTAAGGTGTGGGACTCTCAGTGAATACTGCAACCAAGGGTGATTCCTGACCAGCACTACAGCGCACCATGTGGCCTCCCAGTCGTTGCCTTCATAGCAACAAAGGAAAGGGAAGGGAGAGAAGTGAAATCAGAGAGGGACTATGCCATCTCAGCATCCACCTGATCTGGCCAATGGAGCTGAGCTCTGTGGGGGATATGGGGGTCACCATCTTCTTGCATGGGTCAGGCTGCTCATGCTGCTATGTTTACATATGACCTAGTAAGTAGATGAAACTGAGGCTGGAGAGACAGTACAGGGGTGAAGGTGCTTGTTCTTGCATGCAGCCCACCCTGACTCAAATCACCAGCACTACTTAGGGTTTGCCCGGGCTCGGCCAGGTGTCACTCCTCACCACCTCTTAAAAAAAAAAAAAAAAAAAAAAAAAAAAGAGAGAAATAGTTTATAGGCAAATTAGAGTACATGAAAAATACAAATTGAGATATTCAAGGATTTTTTGTTTTGGGGTCATATCTGGCAGTGGTCAGGGCTGATTCTTGACTCTGCACTCAGAGATCACTCATGGAAGTGCTGGGAGGCTGATGTGGGGTGCTTGGGATTGAACCCGGGTCAGCCACGTGAAAGGTAAGCACTTTATTTTTATTTTAATTCAAGGCCTTTTATAAATTAATATGTAGATCTATATAACTAATAAGGCTACCTTTAAATTCTTTTCAATTCATAAGGTTGAATAAAACAGAGACAACCCACATATCTTACAGATAAAACTGCATTTCTCTCCTCGGGGGACGAAAAAGCCCATTTCCTAATAAGTCCTAGATATTCCTATTTAAATTCCAATAAAATAAGGAGTCACAGGCAGAAGAACTGTGGTTTGGGACAATCATTTATTCAAGGAAGAACAGAATTCCTTGATGACTTTCTGCATGTGAATAAGTAAGCTACCAAAAACACCAGACACTTTAAGCTATATTTTGGGAAAAGCATTTGCTGGGGGGGGGGGGGGGGTTGGGGAGGAGGAGAAGAAGAAACAAGAAAAAAGTGCCAGCAATATCCACAATGGCTTCACCTTTTCCCCACGGCCTTTGTAGCTGGTGGGTGTGGCTAGCTGGTGGAAGCCACAGGGTCTGACACAACTTGGTGTCAGCCATGGGGTTTCAGCCTTAAATCTGTCAGGATGGCCCTGTGGCTGCTTCTGCAAAAACCCCTGGCAGACAAAATTTATTGTTATCCTTCAATAGCTTTTTGTTCACCTCCAAAATAGGGGTCCCAGGTCACACTAACAAAGTGTGAATGCTTGCCCCATATTTTATTAAACAGATCTCTTAATAATTAATCAAATGTGAAAATTATTTTCCATCACTGACACAAAGGCTCAAGCATTGGGATTTTTTTCTTCTCTGCCTGTTTTTTTTTTTTTTTTGAAATTGCCCTCTGTGGACTCCTTCGGCTACAAAGCCAGTGAGGAGAGAAAGCCCAATTTATGACTTGGCTTTTTAGACCATAATCACCCCTCTGGGCTTCTACCAGAGAAGGTTCTTTTTTTTTTTTTGTAGGTTGTGAGATAAACACCTGAGTTAACCAGCCCATTCACAGATGTTGACAGCATAGCCATGAGAGCAAGGACAGGGGCAATCCATGGAGTCTGCATCACGAGGGGGTGGCAGAGGGGAATTTAAAGCCGCCCCCCTCCTCTACTAGGTGTTTCCAGGAGAAAATGGTTTGATAAAGCAAGAATTTCCTTTTTCCTCTGTGAATGGGTGAGAAAAGGAAAGATCTTCTGAGAAACTAGAATGATGTCTATTTCCAGGCAGGGGCCTGTGGTGTTTGTACTATGTTCGGCCTCGAACACGGTACTGAAAGATGGGGGTGTCTCAGGAGTCAGGCCCTGAGCACTGGCACATTCACACCAAGGACGCTGCTAGGGAAACAAGGGAAACAGACCACAAGCGGCTCTTCCGAACTTTCCTATTTTTGACTGAAAGGTCTGAGAGAAAGTAGGGGGGTTTCTTCCGGCTGCCTCTGTCCAGGACTATTCCATCTGGATGGGTACAATGTGAACGTGGCAAATGCAGGCCTCGCTGGTGGTGGCAATGTTGTGGGAAGGCAGAGGAGAGAGGGCTCTGAGGAGTGTGTGGAGGAGGAGGGTGAGTGAGTGAATGAGTGTGTATGCGCGTGTGTGTGTGTGTGCGTGTGGCGAGTGCACAGCTGAAGCGACCAAACTCAGTGAACAAAAGCCAAGTGGGCAACAGCAACGGTTTAGAAACGCACGGAAGAGCACTGACTGCTGGCAGCAGCGTCAATATTCTCCCTCTGAGCACTAATTACATTATTAAGCAAACAGACCAACACAGGGTGTGAGGGACGGAAACATGTATTTAGGATCCAGTCACTCTCTGCTTGGCTGTAAATAATCATTTGTGATAGATACACATTTCTTTCCAAACGAATTGCACTACTGGGCACTTTCCCTAACTTCTCTAATTTACTGAGCTCGAAGAGAGGGGACGTCTTGTCTCCCATGCCAGGCATTCTTGGAGAAGTCAGATTCTAGGCCTTCAGTGCGCCCCCTGCTCTGGTGCGCATTCCAAAGAGTGTGGCCAGAACCCAAGCTCTCCCCAGATGCCAGATTCAGGAGGCTCAGGAGAGGCAGCGCATTTCTTCTTGCCTGCAAACACCAGGCACTTGCCAATTAGATTCTGCTGTACCCGAGAACCCAAATCCCTGTGGACTGCGCTCAATCCAGCCTAAAGAGGTGGGTGTAAACACAGGACTGGAAGAACCCAGAAACAACATGGAGAGGATTTGTAGGCGACGGCAATAAATCTGTTGTATTTTTTTTTTAAAGTCTAAGAGGCGCTCACAGAAGGAAACCCGCAGCAGGCCGAGGCAGCGGGTATTCACGGGCAGAGAGAATAGAGGCTATTTGAATACTGATGTGGCCCTCACTTTCTTCCATTTCCATTAATGACATGCTCATCAAGGGCAAACAATGGGGCCGGCTGCGGCGCCTGTCACAGTGTGCGGGTGCTGGGACGCCAGGCTGTCATCCCCGGGCTGCGTTTAGAGACCTGCACGCTAATAAGAAGTGCTCGGTGCCGTCAATGCAGACAGGTGCTTCCGCGGCTGGGACATGCTCCATTCCCTTCCCCCTGAAGCCCTCCTCTCCCAGCCCCCCTGACAGACACCATGAAATGCACAAATTAACAGCCCCATCATGTTGGGCTGCTGCTGCCTGCGGTGAAAGCAGAAAATCAAGTTGTCACCCAGGGTGCAGTGATAAAGCCACAGCCTCATTTCTCTGTTGGTGCCCTATAATAGCAAATGCCAGACAGCTGGATGGATGGGAGGCTTTAGATTAAGGCCTTGATGCACTCTGGCCAGAGAATTAGTAGTTGCTGTTTCCATGTGGATATTCCATTCAAAACAAACATCTGCAGCAAACTACTTCCCCTGGAACCGAGAGTAGAAAACGAGAGAGAACAAGAGAATGAGAGAGAGAGAGAGAGAGAGAGAGAGAGAGAGAGAGAGAGAGAGAGAGAGAGAGAGAGTTTCCTTTCTCCAAACCTGCCAACACAAAATTTGCCTTAGAACTTCCTTTATCAATGAATTTGAGCACTGGGTTGGCTGAGACCGATCTTGACACAGAGCAAGAGAATGGCTCCTGGGTCCACCCACAACCATCTCTCCGTCTGGTTGAAGGGAATTTCGAACGCTCCCCTGTATGGCTTGGCCGTCAGAGCTGGGGCGGTCTCCGGGCCTTTGGTAGCTGCCAATGTTTGGTGGCCAGGCTGGGCTCTGGATGGCGTGGCCACAGGGGCTTCAGCCCTTCAGACTCCAAGGAGTTTAATGACATAATGGCCTGAGAACCTCAACATAAAACAGGAAGAGCAACTAACGAAACTTACAACATAAAACCCCCCTCCTGTCATTTTTATAGTGACAGTAAAACACTTTATTGAATTTATGAGCTACATAATGACTATGAGGAATGGAACTTGAATTAGAACCAATGCGGAAGTATAATATCAACGATAAAGCCTTTTCTATGACCCCATCCCTTCGGCTTTTTTCTGTCCTCTTCCTTTTATCCAAGGAACCTTGCCTTGCTTGCACTTAATGCCTGTGACGGAGTTCACAGCTGGCTAATAAATCTCGACTTTTCCTCCAGAGCACCAAGGATGACAAACCTCCAGGGACAAGACATTCTTTGGGGGTGACCATTCCCTTCCAAGCCCCAACCCCTCAGAATCATTAAAATGCTGTTCAGAAAAGAAACTGCTTTGCCGTTTCTTTGCTTAAAGCCTATCAACTGGAGGATCCCTGGGGTATTTCAATCTCCTGACCCCATGTTGCCTTTGCCAGATAGAAACCGTAACCCCTTTAGAAGTTTATGGAAAGTGTCCTCAGCCAAGGGTTCAGCGCTGTGAGCTGAGGGTCGTGGCCAAGTTCTTAATGGCTGGATGGGAACTGGTGGGTCCCTGAGTTAAGCAGCATGACAAGACTGTGTTTTCTGTTTCCATTTCACTCGTTTTAAGTTTTTCTCTTCCCCAGAGATTTCCCCCCCCGCCCCCCTTTCTGGTGGGGGTAATAAAATAAAATGGGTGAAACAAAGCCATAAGCCAGTTAAGTCAGAAAGACATGTCATCTCATCTAAAAGGAAGAAACGGACCATTTCCATGCCGAAGGCTGACAGCGACGCCTGAGCTGGCAATAGTGCTATTCTATTTGATTTATAGAATAATGGGGTGACAAATGATGACAAAAATAAACTTTTACTGCACTGAACTGCTCCTTTATTTATGAAATTTGGCCAAGTAGTGAAATCTTTTATCTGCAAGTTGTAACATGGAGTGGGAGCGAGCGATTATGGTGTGGTAATAGTAATCCAGCGCTGGAGGCTGAGTCAGTTGGAAATGGATTGAGGTAAAATAACTACCGCACCATGATAAATGTGAACAGCGCTTTGCTGACAGATGATCTAACAGGTGTTCATAACAACTATATAAGAGGATTTATTTATGACCAGCCACAGCCGCCGCACTGTAAATCAACTCCAGCAGCTGCACACCGCGGAGACCCAGTCCCGGTGGAGGGCCGGTGCGAGCGCCCCAAGAACACAATTCACTCCAGAATCTTGATCATCAAATAACATTTTTTTAGGTAATTACACCACAGCACAGAAATCATAATTACTTCCAATTAGAGAATGGAGCTGTCCATAACTTTGTTTACAAAATAATTCTATCTTCAGGCCCGCGGAGTTCAACGAGGCCTGTGCAGAATGGACGTTCAGGGTCAAGGAAGGGGCATCCCCAGGTGCCGGGACGCGAGGGGCACGCCCTTACCAGGCGCTTTTGCGATGGCTTTACTGTTGTTGTTGGCTGTCTTTTGTTTTTTTGTTACCCTTTCAGTAGTGCTCCGGGGCCACCAGGGCCATACTGTGGGTGGCAGGGTGTGCTGGGTACAAGGGATCAAACCTGGGGCCTCACACATGCAAGAGAAGTGCTGGAGCCATAACCTTGGTCCACACCCCCAGTTCAGTGGCTTTGCTTCTCTGAGGCTCAAATAGCAAACCTTATGTTTGGGAGTGAACTTGGTTCCCCCAAACACCTGCTTAACGAGCTTCATCCCCCTCGAGTTCACACTTTCTACCTTAAGAGCACACCCCAAGACAGCTTAATAACAAAGGAGGAAGCAGGCAACAACAACTACTTAGCAATGGGTGAGTGAGTGGGTTTAAGCTGAGGGCCCTGGCCTCCAGACACTCTTTTCTTACACACTTAGCTGAACTGACATTTTTTTCTTTTTTGTGGGCTATAGTCTATCAGTTCCTTATTGTGATTTATGGAGATGAGAAGTCCTCATTCATGATACTGCTTTAAAATAAAAATTAAACAAAGTAATACAAAACAAAACATCCTACAGCAGTGCTTATTTGGGGCAAAAGAATGAATCCACGTGGAGGCAGTCTGACAGCACTACCATATCCTGACATTCCCATCCAAGGCCAGTTAATCAACAGTGGACATGAGGAGGTCTCCCTTCTCAGACAGCAGGGGTGGTCTTCAAGCCCACTATGAAGAGCAAGTTGGCAGAATATTCTTCCAGTGTGAGTTTCATGAGATTCTGGCTTGACAGTTTCCTGATCTTTGGTGTCTTTGGTCTTCAAGGTTGTACATGAGAAATGAATGTCTCAGGTTTGAGTTCACTGTGATAATTCCATATTTGAGTTTTCAGGGTTTGGGGCTTTCAGTGTGTTTGTTGTTGCTATTTTGGGCCACATTTGGCTTAGCCACACACAGGGCTTACTCCTGGCTCTGTGCTCAGGGATCACTGCTGGTAGGGCTCAGGAGAGCATAGCAGGTGCTGGGTATCAAACCTAGCCTGGCCACGTGCAAGTCAAGTGTCCTACCCACTATAATAGCTCTCCAGCACTTACTGTCTATATTACTGAATTACCTAGGAATTACATGTACTAGAGATAACATACAAAAAATTGGCTCCAGAAAAGACAAACAAGGGGAGAAGAAAAAATTATGGCACCATTACAACTTACCATCATTTAACCAGCAGACAACTAATAGAAATTCATATTCTTTAGATAGTCTGACTGTGAAAATACTCATTTTCGAACTGCAATCGCATAAAAAATAATTAAAATCTTCAAGGATAAAATCTGAAAATGACCAAGTAGGAAAGTAAAATCAAGGAAGTTTGTTTCTACTGTTCTCTGGTTCAGTGGTTCCCAACCTTCTTTTTGGCTTCTACATGTTAATAAATAGAACCTTGCCCCATCCATAATCTCAACTTTCATTTCTCCTCTAGACTCTCACTGCACTGGGGCCTGGGAAACAACTTTAGGAAAGAGACTGTGGGAAGCAGGGGAGAACTGAGGGCAAGAAGAAAAAGACCTAAGTTTTCAGTGTGGGGCAATGCCTCTTTCTGTACAGTTTAAAAACATTTTAAGACACAGCTTCTGTTGAGAACAATATATTCTCCCTTATTACGTTCCATTCCTACAAACGCCTTTTTGTTGCTCTTGGGAGATTTCTCCCAAGTTGTGCTCAGGAGGCCTTTGGGCTCTTCCCAGTGATTCTTGGCTAACTCGGTTTGCAGTTATTATTATTTTTATTTTTTTTTGTGTGGGGATGGGGGTGCATACCCGGCTGTACTTAGGGTTTACTCCTGGCTTTGCACTCAGGGATCACTCTTGGTGGGGCTTGGCAGGGGGCGTTGATGGGCCCATGAGGTACCAGGGATGAAACCAGGGTGGGCCACATGCAATGCAAATACCCGACCCACTGTACTACCTGGTCACAGTTCAATGTTGTTCAATGTGGTGCTGGGGATTACCTGGGTCACCCCAGTGGTGCGAAGGGGCCTCCAAGGCTATATCCAGGAGTGCTGGGGGACCATGTGGCACTGGGAATTGAATTGGGGTTCACCACATAGAAGATATGCCCCTCTTCGGCTCAATTCTTACTTCTAAATGTCACCCCTCTGTTAAGGTCTAGCTAATTCTATTACTCAGTTAAGCATTCTCAGAAATGAAGGGACCATTTATTTCTCTAACCCCAATAACAATTCTTGGTGCTATTTGATACTCAATAAATACAACACAGAAACTATTTCAGCTTTCAAATGGTTCTGTTCTAAATTTGTTGGTCAAATGATTATGTGGAAGCTAAAAGATTTTCCCTCAAAAACTGAGCCAGAGCAAACAGTACACAGATAGGGTGCTTGCTTTGTACATGGCGAGCTCACCCAGGTTCGATCCTCAATACCCCATATGGTCTTGCAAGCACCACTGGGGTAAATTCTGAGTGCAGAGCTAGGAGTAACCTGTGAGTATCATAGGGTGTGGCCCAATAAAACAAAAAAAATTTCAAAGAACAAAACAAAACAAATCAATCCCAATACATTCAGTAGTTCACTTGCCACATCAAATCTTAAAATTCTATGATTTCTCTCTGTATTTTTGAAAGGGGTTACCAAAACAGAAGAGAGTAACACAATCATCCTTCAGTTGTCCTGAATGTTGTTCACAGAGAAGTCACACAAAGGACAGAGAGTGTGGATATTCAGAAGAGACACTTTTGCTCTATCAACAAGAGGCATTATTTTCCTATTAAATACAATTTCCATTCATGAAAGACCACTGTCACTGTCACTGTCCTCCCATTGTTCGTCGATTTGCTCGAGCGGGCACCAGTAACAGTCTCACAATAAATTTGGCATACTGTTTTTGGCATATCAAATACGTCACAGGTAGCTTGCCAGGCTTTGCCTTGCAGGAGAGATACTCTCCGTAGCTTGCTGGGCTCTCACGAAAGACCATACTACCACAAACTTGTCACCCCCCTCCCCCCGCATGCCCCGCTACTCCCCCAGTCTAACATGGCAATAGCAGACTGTTCATGGAAACTTTTCCCGAGATAATTAGTCAAGTCAGAAGGCAAGAAGGGAAGGAGAGAGGTGAAAAAACCACCCAAGTCCAGGGGCAACAAATCCTGGTCTTTCACAGAACTGACCCTTAGAAGGTGGGTGTGTGTGGGGTTGGCTGGTTTGCCACTGTCAGCTCAGCTAGGAGAGAGGCGCTATGAGAGAAGAGATAGATCAGCAGGTCTGGGGTGACCACTTAAAGCCGCTGGACTGGGCACAGGAAGCCAACAGGGTGAAGGAGGGGAGTCCGAGCTGTATGGACGAAACCATGTTTGCAAAGCAAGGCTTGCTCAGAGACACGCACATCGCCATTATACATTTATTGTCAATTGAATTGTAGCTGTCTTGGGGAACAGGGAGTGTCTTCGGTCTTACCACGCCCACGACAATGCTTTTGCGTTCTTCATGCTCCTCAGTGAACGAAGTGTTTACACCAAGAGCAAATAGGCTGACTTGGTGTAGTTAACTCAGGGCTCCCTCCCACCCCCATTAGATGAAAAGAAGATTCTTCTCCTTTTAAGCCAAGTTCCTCCTAAGGTCAGAGAAATTACAGACGGGGAACAAAGGTGAAGGAACTCTGGCTTTCCTTTCACTGGCCCAACCTTTTAAAAACCCTTCCTTTAAGGTGGTCATTTGTCACTCTGGATTCAGCTATTTAATATAGCATCTAAGTTCTTAGGAAAAAAAAAACACAGGCGGGCGCCAGAGTAATAGTACAGGAGATAGTGCATCTGCCTTGCACTCAGTCGACCGGGGTTCAATCCCCAGGATCCCATATGGTTCCTCAAGCACCACCAGGAGTAATTTCTGAGTGCAGAGCCTGGAATAACCTCTGAGCATCACCAGGTGTGACCCAAAAAGAAACAAAACAAAACAAAAACCCCCCAACACAGCACAGGTTACAAGGGCAGGTGAATTTTTGGTAAGCAACTCACTATAATGCTATTCAAAGGCTTGCAAAGAGGGACAGACATAGAAGGGCTGCACTCATTTGTGGTACAAAACAACATAACATGAGGCTGACACCTAAGGACAGTAGATACATGGGACAGATAGATTGCTCCATAGGTGGAAACCTGCCTCATGGGCAAAGGGGAGAAGGCAGCTGGAATAGAGAAGGGATCACTAAGAAAAAGATGGCTGGAGGAATCGGTCGGGATGGGAGATGTGTGCAGAGAGTAGATAAAGGACCAAACTTGATAACCTCTCAGGGTCTGTATTGCAAACCATAATGCCCAAAAGTAGAGAGAGAGTATGGGGAATATTGTCTGCCATAGAGGCAGGGGGAGGGTCGAAAAAGTGGGGGTATACTGGGGATATTGGTGGTGGGGAATGTGCACTGGTGGAGGGATGGGTGTTTGATCATTGTGTAACTGTAACCCAAACATGAAAGCTTGTAACTATCTCACAGTGATTCAATAAAATAAAAAAAAAAGAAGGCTTGCAAATAGTTACTGGGGAAGGGAAGGTACGCAGTGTTTGTTTTTTCCAGTTCTTAAGTACTGTGGTTTATAAAACTGTCACTGGTATGGTTTCGTACCTAAAGCTTCCCCTTCACCCCTTCCCAGTGCTTCTGACCCCTCTCCTCCACCAACTTCCTACCGAAGACCAGGTCTCAAGTTTCTTTTGCCTTTGGGCATTTGTTATTCCCTTACTTTATTTGTATCTCTCACATGAGACAGATCAAGTGTTTGTCCCTCTCCTTCTAACTTTACTCAGCATGAGCTCCCAATGTTTTAATTTGATGCGTTCATTGTTACAGTGACTTCAGAATTAAAACATTCTCCCTTTCTTCTAATAAATAAAGCAAATGTATGGCAAGACCCCCAATGAATCTCAGTTTGAAATATAAGAAGAGAGCCATTTTTCAAGATTGGTGTACATAAAATGTCCCATTAAGTGGACATTAAAATGAAAAAATATAGCTAGAATTAAGAATTCAACACTAACTCGACTCAATGGAACAATTTAAAGATAATCATGGATTATAAAATAGTTAGAGAAAATATAGAGCAAGGATTTCTGAATCACTCTATCAAAAAAAGGAGAGAGGAAAAAAAAACCAAGAAAAACCAAACACCCAACTCTAAAACTTGGGACTCTGGCCATTTTTCTGATTTCACCTACATAAAAAATATTTTACTAATAAAGCTGCTGTTGTTAACATGTTTTCAACTTTTACCTTACTATTTCTATTACTGATTTAATACTGATTCAAACCTAAGTGAACAGTCAAAAGTAGAGTCCTACTGAAATTTTCTTAGTTTAAAAAAAATCAGAAAACAAATGGCCCGTTTTCAAAGATGAGTGCCCTAATTGTAAGGAAAACTGAAACCCTCTACATCACACCACACAGCTCCCTTCCTGCTTTAGTGACAATGAGTATAAACATATTAGGGGGATCTGGGAGACAGTACAGTGGTTAGAGTGTGCGCATACATCTAGCATGTATTGACCTGAGTTTGATTCCTGGCACCACAAGGTGCAGCCTTGGAGGCCTCCGAGTCTGGGGGTTGTCACTGAAAGACCCCAGCATTGCCGAGTATGCCCGGTACTGCAGGACCTGAGTAATTCTGAATCCCTGGGCCCTCACTATGAGTCCTGGGTTCTGTTGCCTGAAAACTATTGGTGGGGTCTCCAGACCTCCTAAGCACTGCTTGGGGACCCTCTCCCCAGCAAAGAACATTTTCAAAAATTAGGTACTTCCAGTCAAATTGTATATGTAGCACTGTCCTCCTTTTGTTCATCAAGCGGGCACCAGTAACGTTTCCATTGTGAGATTTGTTACTGTTTTTGGCATATTGAATATGACACGGGGAGCTTGCCAGGCTCTGCTGTGTGGGTGGGATACTCTTGGCAGCTTGTCAGGCTCTCCGAGACGGACGGAGGAATCGAACCTGGGTTGGCTGTGAGCAAGGCAAACACCCTACCTGCTGTGCTCCAGCCCCAATGTATATAACACTTCAAAAGATCTTTGACTTAAAAATACAAGGCTGAGGCCAAAGCAACAGTACAGAGGGTAGAGTACTTGCCTTGCACATGGCTAACCCAGGTTTGACCCCTGGCACCACATATGGTGTACCAAGTTAGAAATAAGCCCTCTGCACTACCGGGTATAGCCCCCATACCAAGAATATACAGTAGTCCAATGCTCCAAAGCCTTGAGAAACAGGATCAGCAACGCCAACAGCAGAAGGATGCACTGGCAACGCCTTTCTAATCCAAACTCTGTTCACTCAGATTCACCGCTGTATTTCAGGAGCAGGACTATGGGACAAGCTTGAAAACTGAAATTTGTTCTTTCAACAAGTTTGTTCCAAGAGTGCCACTTTTAACCCTTTTGTATATGATCTATCATGTTTCAATTAATGCATAGTTTCTTTTTACTTAAAAAAGTTACATTGCTCTATATAAAGGAAATCTGTAATGGTATCTTATGTCAGAAAGGCAAAATTTCAATTGGTTTGAAAAAGGTGTCAAAGTCTTAGTAAAAAGTTGGACAACTATCTTAAGAATCATTGAAGAATAGTAACTTACCAACCCTTGGCTTTGGCTTGCAGAACTGAGATGGCTAAACTGTGCAGGGAGGGAGGGAGAGGTGGATGAGAAGTGGCAGAGGTCTTGGGCACTTTATTTATAGTTTTTTTTTTTGGGGGGGTCACACCTGGCAATGCTCAGGGGTTACTCCAGGCTCTGCACTCAGGAATTACTCCTGGTGGTGCTGGGGGACCATAGACGATACTGGGGATCGAACTCTGGTTGGCTGCATGCAAGGCAAATGGACTACCCACTGGACTATCGCTCCGGTCTTGGGCACTTTAGTAGAGGTGCAGTAACTTTGCACATCGCAGACATAAAAACCAACATTATTAGAACAGTGGCCAAACTAACTTGCCTAAGTTAGAAACAACATTCTGTAAGAAAAAGTGCTAATATACTGCTCACTTAACTATTTTTTATTTATTAAAGCATTGTTACTATTACTACTTTTAGGCCTTCCAGTGGTCTCTGGAAGTCTGGGAGACAATCCCAGTGATTCTTGGCCAACTAGGTCAGTCGTTCAAGGTGAAGATCTAAGGATGTAGGGCTGTTCGTGTCCTCTGAAGTGTGGGTGGACAGATGAAACTGAGGTTGCCCTGTCTCAGACAAGCTTCTAAACCTTGTACTGTCTCTCCAGTCCCTTAACCACTTCCTAAAATTTCTACAGTTAGGACTGGCGCGCATGCTGTGCACGCAGCAGGCCTGGACTTGATCCCCGGTACCAGTAGGAGAACACCAAGGTAGGACTATCAAAAATGGGGCAAACGAATAAAATAGGGGTTGGAGTGACGGTACAGCAGGTAGGGAGCCTGTCTTGCATGAGGCAAAGCCAAGTTCAAACCCGGCACCCCTTAGGGTCCTCCAACCCTACCAGGAGTGATCCCTGAGTGTAGATTAGGAGTAAGCCCAGAGCACTGCCGGTGTTGCACCAAAACCAACAGCAACAGAAAGGATGAAACAAAGTGTCTATAGTTAAAGCTTTTTTTTCTTTCTTTTTTTTGACACACCTTGCAGTTCTTGAGAGGTTACTCCCAGACAGGTGTTAGGGGAACACGTGGTACCAAGAACAGGCAAACACATGCTCTATCACTAAGATTATACTAGTTTCCAAAGGCCTTACAATTATTGAAAATTGAGCATCCAGATTTATAAACAGACAAGAAGACTCGAAGAATGTATTCAGTAAGTCTATTGGATCCTGAAATCAGAGCTCTACTAATATGTTACTACCTGAAAAGAGAGATTTTGTTTTGCAATATGGCAGCTTTTCTGTTTTTAACATCTGATCTTGCCCTTGGAGTTAACTACCTACATTACAGTGAGAAAAATCTAACTGGTTTTAAAGGGTCTGTCTTTTATTGAATACACTCCATTACTTCCCTGTGTAATACAAATATCTTAAATATTTACTTTAGAATAAAGAAGGCTCAGTATGTGAACTTCAGGATTATAAACAGTTTCTCGTTAAAAACGTCAAGACAAATGCTGTTCATAGTCTAGTTTATTTTTCTTCTTGAGATAATTTCATGATGATAGTTGTCAATAACCAATCATAATGTAGGAAATTCACAGACCGTATTTCCCCAGAAATCTTGTCATTTTTTGCATATAAATCTAAAAGTATGCTATTCCATTTCACATACCAAGCTGAGAGGCCATTTCGACTCTTTCTAGGCTAATTTCTGCTACAGAGGGAGGGAAGATGATTTCCAGTGTGCTTTAAATATCCAATTCATGTCCATCATTGCTGAAAAAGAGGAGAAAGTAGAGAAGACCAGAAGAAGGAGCAGGACAGGGAAAATGCCACATGGATTCCAGAGTTGAGATAACTGACAGTTAAAATATATGTTCTTTGGTTAGCAAAGCGAAAAGGGGAAAAAGTACTGCATACATGATAGATACACACTAGCATTCTAAAGCAGAAGACAAGAATGTCAAGAGTGTATTCTTTCCCCACTGCCAGATGGAAGGGCTATTATTATAAATGAAAGGCAGCAGTAGTGGATGCCAGGCACTTTTGTTGTGTGCCAGATCCTGAAGTCCAGATGTAAGCAGGTTACCCCTGGGACAGGACAGGCTTCAGCTCTCGCAGCAGAACAGAACCAATCACGGTTTTCTCAGTGTTTATGATAAGCTGTGCGGTAGAGCCTTCCTTCAGTTCCACGGTGACCAGCATCAGTGACCCACTGTGCACAGTCTTAGCTGCAAACCTGGAAGGGGAAAAAAAAAGACCTTTTATATCCTGAGAGGGGGAAAAAGGATGGCATAAAATCAAATAGGTTTAAGACAACCCTTTCTTTCCCCCAATAATTTCCTATCATTTCCTATTGCCCTAAACACACAGCCAAATAATCTTCTGAGAAGCTGATCCACTGCCCAGCACATGCTAACCACAACAGATAATTTTCAGAGCATCTTTACAGCAGAAAAAGAAGCCTGTCTTTTTATGTAGACAACCCAGGCAGGTGAGTAAGGCTCCATGACTATTTATTTGAGAGTAACTCATTCGTTTAGTATTTTACATTCTGCCACTTGAAATAAACTCTATAAATAATACATTTAATACATTTCTTAAATATAAAGAAAAGTTTTCTTTCTCAAAGAGCTTGAAATACAATCTCTCACATCTAAAAATTATTACAAAGGTGATTCAACAATTTTATGTATGTTGCAAAGCTCAAGTTTCCATGAATTCATGCATGCTGAAATTCAAATTCCTCTCTCTAATGTTGATGATTCTGCGTTGCAAAACCACGTGACAACAAGCGCAGCACCAGACTTCCACAGAACACTGTTAAGTGTTCAGAACCTCAGATTCTTGTTTTTGCTTTAGAATGTTATGGGGGAAATTTGAGGTCTAAGGCTCCATGACTAAATTCCAAGACATGAAGAACCTACTAATTACATGGAATTAAAAGCAAAACTAGCCTTTTAAGCACGGCAATTGACTGAAAAGCCGTCGGAGGCACAATGAACTTCTGTCAATCCCGCTAATTCATTCTGCATGCACAGTTGAGCCCCAGAGATGTGAAGGCAGAGGAGGAGACCCTCTGAGGCCTCCATTTCCCACATGCACCAGGTCCCACACGTTTGGGAGGGAGGGTGGGGGGTTCGATTGCAAGGATGACTGGAGAAAAACAAAGTTGCTGCCCATGAGCTTTTGAAAACACTAACAAGTATAGAGCAGGTCTGTGACCTGCTGTGACCCCACTTTGCAGGGCCGATCCCCTTTCCCCTTTCTGTAGGACACGTGTCTGAATCTGAGCCATCTGCCTCAATTTGCGCAACATCTTCAGCCACAATGGTGCCCAGTTAG
The DNA here is from genome assembly GCF_029834395.1 of Sorex fumeus. Lineage (NCBI taxonomy): Eukaryota > Metazoa > Chordata > Mammalia > Eulipotyphla > Soricidae > Sorex > Sorex fumeus. The sequence goes on along the minus strand of NW_026606075.1, from coordinate 23,795,850 downwards.
CCCTGACAACAGCTCACAATACAGGAAAATAAAACGGCCGAGCTGACAGCACGCTGTGGACTATTCAAGAGCAAACCAACTGGTCAGTGTCTCCTGTCTGACAATTAGCATGGGCCTTGCACAGAGCCACGGTGTCCTCAGGGATCTGTTTAATTACCATCAACATAAAAGAGGGAGTTTATCAGGAGATACTCAGAAAAACTTCACTCCTGACTTAATTAAAATATTAGCCACTTAAGCAGGAAGCAGATTTTCTTTAAATGAAAAGTAATTTCTTTTTGGAGTTTTTTTTTAAAATGACATCAAGATCTCATAACAGATTATATTCCATTCCTCTCCACCTCCCTCCCCCACCCCTCCCCACGCATATGGGCATAATAAGTCATTTCTGGCCTATAAAGAATCATGAAAATCAGTTTCCCTATTATAATTAGAATAATGCATTACAAAAAAACTAACACACTCATTTTGCTACGTTGAAAATAATTCCAACACTTTAGTGCTGGGTTTTAAAATGTGAGTAATGGGTTATTGGTTAAGTATGTCAGAAATCGTCCCCACCGTACATTTGTGTCTGCTCTCCAAATGTAGAGAATGCCTCGCTCCAAATGTGCTCAAGACTAGTAAGGAATCCTTAAGTGCGTCCCTGCTACCAAGAGATGCAATTTGAAGTAAGCAGTTTAGTGAGAGAAATCAAACCAATGCTTTATAAAGAGGTTTTCATAAAGCTCTTAACACACATCCATCTGCTCTTTGGATGTCCACCCGAGATGAGGAACTGACTATCTCAAGTTTGTTGTTGAGACAACAGAGTCCCACCTTCCCCAGTAACCTTTCTTTCCTCTTGCCCTTTTCAAGATCATGCACTTCTTCAGGTGAAATTCTGGTAATCCTTCTGCTTTGTATGAGAATCCAGTTTCTGTATTTCTGAGCTACCATGTCACCCAATGCTACTAAGTAGCCCTATTGTCACACTCATTTGTGCAACTTTCTCTATAGACTCTGGTGTCACTGAATTGTCATGCAACAATATTTCAACAGAGATCCTATTTCTGACTGGATTATGATGATGAAAACAGCAGTTTTATTAGTCCCATTATTTACCTAACACTTGTGCCTAAGGCTATTCAGACTGAGATTATGTCTGAATAGGAACACAAAAGCACCATTACTTGAATTTGGGGGTTGCACACCCTCTTATCCATGGAAAAGTTAGAGCTAATACAACACTAACAGTAATACTAACACAGGAGACAAACGCCGATCTGACATCAGTTTGTTTATAGAGATTAAAACTAAGTGGCTTGTGTTTCTGAAATGTCATTACCACAGAATCTGCAGTACTGTAAAGAACATGGGCATGAGAGAGAAAACAGGCCATTTGCTACAGTGCAGGAGACATACTAAGCAAATCACCCTAACAATGAAGCCTGTGAGCTGCTGTGCAAGCCACTGCCTTTTAACCAGGTGTCTGTGTTCTGGTGGGCACAAATGGTGGCAGCAATGTTTTAAAGCCGAGGACTAGAAGATCAGATGTTCTGACAGTCTCATTTCACAGTTCAAAAAGGATGTATTTAATTGGAACACAGCATGATTGCAATTGGTTTGTTTTGGTCCATGGAAAGCAAAACTAATCCCCCACCCTGAATTTATTAATCATTTAACTCTTGAACAGGCTATGCTTTAACAAACATTTCAAAGAGAGTTAGGGCAACATTGTTTTATGCCCAAGTTATTGCCTCATGAATCCCAAATATTTCTTGGGAAAGAAAAAATAACATTGTTCATGAGATAACTTGCTTCAAGTTAAAAAAATCTGCGATGAGCTTTACTAAGACTAGTCACATTTATCCAAAGATGAGTATGGCCCCCAAAGAGGCACAGGTTGGTTAACGAATGATAGTCTGGAACTCGAGAAACAAAGATGCTTTATCATTCAAAATAAAAGATGGTTATGGGCAGAGTACTAATGCAAACTAAATGCGAAGTAGCTACTTTGGGGACATATGACACACTGACTAAAAGTGTGGTTCAGATAGTTGTACACTAAATTTAATGGCTGACAGTGGTACCACTGTGCTTGACCTGCAACTCAGAAGACTTGGGGACAAAATTTTTCAGAAGGGAGGCCAAGTTTCTGATCACCATAATGATGATAGTAGCTTCCTTTATTCGGTGCTTTGTGTGGTGGTGAAGAGGTACTGCACTTAAATTATTTCACTTGATTCTACTTCAGTGGGACGGAGGGCACACAGTATAGTGTGTATTTGAGTAGGGATGCCCAGGGAAACAGAATCTCAAGATCACACACATCCTCTTACTATGTCAAAAACGTACTCTGAATATTTGTTTTCATTAGTCGACAGATAAACTAGGGTTCCCCCCCTTACCTAATATGCATAGAGTCTAGTATTGTTCCAAATTTTAAGAAAAAAATTTCCTCCTCCAAAATGTGTACCTGACCGTAAGTATCGTGACCTGATACTTGGTCAATAATACACTTTTCCCTTTTCTACCTTTAAAGATGGAAAAAGAAAATATTTAAACTTTCCTCTTTCCCTCCCGCCAATCCCTACAGAGATACCAGCAAAGAAAAAGACAAAAACCTTCTTGAATGGCGCTGTAACATGGAGAAGGGCTACTGGGAGCTCCACCAACCTCAAACATGGTCACACCACACATGGGAACAAGTAAGTGGGTGACAGCTAAAGAGGCATGGCCTATGCGTGACAGCGACCATGTTATTAAAAAGACTCAAGCCAGGTGTTTCGCGTAGTTTTCTTTTTATTCTACCACCAAGTACTTACTATTGTGTGCACCACTGAAAAAGTGGAACCGTTTGGATTCTCTATTTCACCTTAATAAATGTCTTATTTAAATATAACCCTCAATTTGTGGAATCTTCAAGAATTCTTAAGGTTAAAGCAAAAAGGTGAAATAAACTGGTTCTTGAGCCTAAATGAAAGTATGTACCATTCTCCTAAAAACATTAATGTCTTCATTACTGAAAACAATAACAAGAACCCACTTAACAATTGTATTATTTTTAAATCATGATTTTATTCTCTGTATACTTAGAGCATATTTGTTTTTAGATTTGTGAGAAACTGCCTGTGGACCTGTGTGTCATTTGTCAGAGAAAAAAGAAATTCCGCTGTTTTAACAACTGAAATGTTAATAAGGCAAAGCGAATTTAAAACTATTTATCTGAGAGGCTGCATCAATCTCCAGGGTATTCAGAAACTAAAATTTTTACACAGAATCTTATTTGCCACACTTAATGCAACAGCTCATAGACATGCCTTTTCTTCTCTTGGATAGTCTTCCTGGTTTCTGATTTTTCTATTCTGAGTTCAATTTTCTCATGTTTTCTGTTCTACTGGTTACCAGAAGTGTGACAATGGCCCACTCAGGCTAAAACTTTTTTTCCCTACTCTGTACATGAAGCCTTCAATTACTGCCCGCTGAAGCAGACAGAATCCTATTAGTAAGAAAGACGATCACGAGACGCGGTGCCCTGCCCTCGCTGTATAAAAATAATTAGTCCAAAGTTGACAAATGTGTAATGAAGTCGCACAATGATTATACGTAAGAAATGCTGGTTTAAATAAGTCTCCTAACATCAAACACAAAAGCCTGATGATTTGGAGCATTATTTTCCAAATGAGTTAATGATAAATCCATATTACTTTAACACAGTAGAACATTTTAAAAGGCTGAGAATTTTGTCAGTTGTGAAAAAACTGCTTTCTACTGATGATAAAACTGCATTTTAGGTTAAGCCTATTCCACTACTGAATTAATATTGAGAAAAATTTTACATGTGATTCAAGTTCCAGCAATAAAATTTCCTCTAGTGAAAAAAAAAATCAGGCATCAGTATTGTAATATTTCCCTTCTAATATTCTGGTGAGAAAACTTAAAAAAAACCAAAAAACAAAAAACAAAAAAATAAGATCCCATTATACCTTCGGATTCCTCATTTTTTACTCTAATATTTAGAGATGGGAAGAATGGCCATCTCTACAGACTAAATTCACCACCCTATTTGGTCAGCAACACATTCTTTTCTTTATGCAGGGAAGCTAAAAATAATCTCAGTACATGTTCTCAAAGAAGACAGAAAGCATTCTAGCATTCCAGGGCTTCCTAGTTAGTCTGGTGGGGGTAGGTGAGAAATCGGTGAAGAATTGAAAACCAAATAGTAAAACAAGTAACTCTTACCCCATTCTCTTTGCTTCCTTATCAAATTGCCAACCCCGAAGAAAAAGCATAAAGAATACCTTTCTTTCATTTTTACATGAAAACAGTCAAAATATTTCTATTTGTAAAGCCATATTACACTGTAGGATTTGAGCTTACAAAGGGTGGAATTAAAGAAAACTTACATAAAGAATGTTCTAAAGCAAGTATCAGCTGTGCAGTTTGGTTATTTCTAAAACATCCAACTATGCGGGCTTGCCATGGGAAAATTAACAGATCCACATTTGTTTTCCAATGAAATGCTGCTCACAGAGCCGGCAGAGATCAAAGCAGCTGGATGAAAAAGCAGTGCTGTCCTCTAGTGGACAAACGCCAGCCTCAGCAAGAACTCGTGACTCCACAGGCCCACAAATCCAGAGTCCTGAAGAGAGTCAAAATCTGAAAGGACGGAAGCCCGAGATTGCTGCCTTCACCATTAGATTTTAAGACAACTGAAGTAGAGTAAGTATCGATTTAGGGCTTGTAAAAGTAAAGTAAAGGCCCTCCCGTTGATCGTCGATTTGCTCGAGCGGGCCCAGTAACGTCTCCATTGAAGACTTTGTTGTTACTGTGTCTGGCATATTGAATACTCTCGGTAGCTTGCCGGTCTCTCCGAGAGGGGCGGAGGAGTCGAACTCGGGTTGGCCATGTTGGCCGCTTGTAAGGCGAACGCCCTACCCGCCCTACCCGCTGTGCTATCGCTCCAGCCCTAAGGCGTTAGGGCTTGTAAAACTGGGAAAACAGGATTTCAAATGCTGTTTTCCCTTAGGGTCCTTTGAAACTACTCAAATGTTAAACATTGCATAGTTGCCAGGGGGTGGGGCTGGGGTGGAATGGTTGGGAGAAAAAAAAGTAACGGACACTCCAAAACAATAACCGGAAGGTTGAGCAACCAAAGAGCAGATGAAAGGCAAGAAACAGAGAGCCTACCATGCAGCACCCCGTGAGGGAATGTCTGTGCCACTCACGCTTGTGATCCCTGTTCACTGACATCTAGTAGGAAGGTCTTCAAAAAATACTGAATGAAGAGTCCAACAATTCAGTATTTGGGGATGGAAACACCAGTGTTTTCTCTATTTTAGTTTTGGCTATACCCAGTAAGTGCTCCGGGCTTGCTCCTGGTTATGTGCTTAGGGATCATTCCTGGTGGTGCTCAGGGTTCCTATGGGTGCCAGGGTTCAAATCTGGGTTAGCCACATGCAAGGCAAGCAATCTACCTGCTGTATCATTGCTCTGGCCCAGTATTTTTCCTACTAACGAGACACACACATGCACTCGCGCACGCGCGCGTGCGCGCACACACACACACACGACAACAGTGGTTCAATGGATGAATTATGGCCTAGAAATGAAACAAGTTGTTCTTTATGCAAGTGTGTCTTAATTAAATCAAAATATTTTTATTTTAAACCTGAAACAAATAAACTGTAAATGTGTTCATTTCTCAAATTACAAAGTGGACTGCCAGGTTGCCATGGATACACTGCTTCATCCACAGCACACGGTTTTCCTAACAGTCAAGGACCTATGTGACAATGGTGAAACACCACTTGTTCTAACAAAACAGTAGTCACTCACAAGTTGGGCATGTTTGAAACTTTCAGATGAAAACAGTGGCAGTAAACAAACCAAGCCACAGAACCAGAAGTCCTGGGCACTGCCAGTATGGCCTCAAATCAAAACCTAACAAAAGACAATATGCCTTAAGATTTTTACGATGTGTAATATATCTCATGATTTATTGTTCTTAATAAATTTATTAGATAATAAATCTAGTAATTAATTAAAAATTAAGATATTTAACTGCACTTTTAGTGAGTGTGTCTTGATATGCCAGACTCTCTCATGACTGCATTAGCACTATTGTGTGCTAACTAAACTTTGGAGAATAACAGGCACAATGACCACAACCTCTGTAGATCTCAACTAAAATGGTTATATTAAAGAGTTGTTTTTTAAAATCAGCAAATAAAGTGCCAAAAAAACTTTAAACAACAATTTAAAGTTTCTCTATAGTACACTATTTGGCTTTCTTTATTACCATTCAGTTGGAAAATCAAGACTAAATGTTATAGAATCTAACAGTAGATATGCTCTCTTAGTTGTTAAGAGTGGTTAAATAGATCAGAAATACTCCTGGTTTTTGGAAGCAAATTGTAGAAGATGTGTGCTCTCTTACGTGACATTTTCTACATAGAAACCATTTTGTTATATAATCAATTAAAATTTTACCTTATAAAATTTCACACTTCTATATATTAACAATAATTTACTGTCTTTAGATAATAACTTTTTTTTAGATAATAACTATTTTTTTTAAAAAAACAAAACCCTTGGTGTTTGATGAGAAAATATTAAAAATCTGAAGAGTAGTATGTAAAAGTGATTCCAAAAATATATTATTAGAAATTTTTCCTTTGGTCAGAAAGGATACACTAATGCACATTAAAATAATCTTCCAAAAATAATCCTGAAAAATTAAACAGAACACAGGTCAGCTGAGAAAGTTTTAGTTTCTTAAACTATTAATGGTCAGGTATGGTCCCAAAACAACATTAACAATAAATCCCCAAATCAAGAAAGTTAAAAAGAGAGAGAGAGAGAGAGAGAGAGAGAGAGAGAGAGAGAGAGAGAGAGCGCTGGAGTTAGTTCAAAGAGCTAGAGAGCGTGCTCTGTGTGAAGGAGCTTGGGTCTGATCTCCAGCATGTCCCGTGGGTACCGCCCAGAGTGACTCCTGACTCTCGAACAACAGGCTGGGAGCAGGAGCAGAACTCTGCAGGGCTTGGTCCCCCTGCCACCCTCTGTCCCCCCAATACACACTAAAGAAAGAAAAACACTAATGGTCGAAATGCTTTTCACATTCTTTTTTAAAAGTAATTTTAAATCAATTACCATTAATAAATATTATATAAATAATATATAATAAACATAATATAAATATTAAGAATGACTTTGGTCCTACAGTTCATAAAAAAGCAACTATCACAGATGAAAAGGGAGCCATTGAAAAATCTCACTGAGATTTCAATTTTATTGTTAACAGTTTAGTAACATAAGTTAGAATATAAACCCATTAATCCCAAAGGGTTATCTAATAGTGAATACTACAGTTAAACAGATCAATTCAATTCTCAATTTCTATTGCATGCAATAATTGCGATTTCATTTTAAATAAAATTAAGAAAGGAATTAAAATTTTATTAAACAACTTCTTATTTTGATTATTAATGAGCCTAAGTGACAAAATGTCAGATAGGATACTACTTTTTATCAACTTATGTATGAAAAACAATTCCAGGTGCTTATTAACTGAAAACTTTTTTTAAGTTTATAAAATTAATAAGGCTGAATTTTTTTTTCTTTTTCTTTTTGGCTGTGCTGGGCTGGAACTCAGGACCTCATACACTCAAAGCAAACACTTCACTGCTGAGCAATAGTTACATCTGGGGCCCCAATGACAGTCTTTTTTTGTTTCTCGGTTTGATGCATTACCTGGTGATTCAAGGGTTATTGCAGAGGGAGATGCTCTCAGGGATCATATAGTTCCAGGAATCAAATCCAAGGTCGCAACATGCAAAGCATGTGGATTGTTAATTGAGTAATTTCCTAAGAGTTAATTTCCTAAGCCTACCTGTCTCTCTAGCCCAAGTGCCGTGCCTCCCAACCCCTTTTAAAAAAATAAAACTGCATTGCTGGTGAGTGAATTCAGGTCTCATGAATGCAAAGTACGCTCTATCACTAGTGAGTTACATCCTGGGTCCTAGAGCTAAACTTTAACTCTAAAAGCAAATGCAACACAGTTGAGGTTAAGTTTGATGAGAATGGAGAGGCAAGTGAAGGAAGCACAACTTTTGCAGGCTTGTCTTATAGCCACACAGAACAAGCCAATGCTGGGGATTGGTCCGGCTTACAAAGACATGGTCAGTCCTTCCTTTGGGCCATCTTCCCAGTCGTCCAGTCTTACTTATATACAGACACTGAATCATGCTACAAAGCTAACATCAGGGTTCCGGTGACACAACTTGGACAAAAGTGGCAATGGTATTAAGTTTTAACCCCTGAAAAAAGTTGTAAGGAATTACAGAATAATACAATGATGTTAGGTGTCTTTCTTAGTCTACTTCCCAAAAGGAAGACAGCTTTAGTAATATTTGACTTTGAGAAAGCATTTGGGTCTTTTTTTATTCTATGAAAGAAGAATGTGAAAATCTACTATTGCTTTCATAAAGTTAAAATCCCAAATACAACAGTTAAAGGTTTCAATGTAAAAAATAGTTTACTCTACACAAAAGAATATTATTATTATTATTATTATTATTATTATTGGTTTAGGGGCCACACCCAATTGTGTTCAGGGCTTACTCTTGACTCTACACTCAGGACCTCAGTCACGCTCAGGGACTCTTCTGTGGTGCCGGGGGGTCTAACCTTGGTCAGATACATGCAAGACAAGTGTCCTATTTGGTGTACTATCTCTTTAATCCGTAAAAGAACATCTTAAAATAGGACTGAAATACTGCTGTATATAGATGTCTCGGGTAAAATTTCCTAAGCCAAAAATTACAGTTGATATATGAAATCTTGGTTTTAGTAATTTCAGTAATTCAAAGGACCCATACACAAAGCAGAATTGCTTCTGTTCAGAGAAAATCCCTCAGAAAAGTGTAAAGAAGTGTTTTAAGCAGAAACAAAACAAAGTGGCAAAACTCCGAACCAAAATGTTCTCAGTGGAAAAGGCTTATTTGTTTCCTTCCCAACTGAACAACATTAACTGGTAGATAAGCTGCATTTGCATGCTGATACATTATAATGATCTATCCATTTGATTATTTTTTCACCACCTATGTGAGACAGATAGGGCTTGTCATAAATTAAGAAATGGAAGCATCAGACTTCTTGAGCAACTTATTTAAGAATCTTCCTCAAACCCCCCAAAAGTACGCATCAGCCTGGTTTCTGAATGGGCATGTACTAGATAGAGTTAGGCAGCTTTGGGAAATAGAAGATTAAGATTTGTGCTGGACACTTCTGATGTCATGTCTAATGTTCCTCTATAGGGAGCAAAGGATTTCACTTCATCTTCTTTCTTTTTCTTACTGCTCTTATATAAACAAAGAGTTTAAAGCTCAACTTGCCTAGTACCACAAAGCCCAGTAATGGCAGAGCTGAGTCTATGCTCAAATGGTCTGAAGCATATTTTGTATGCGGCTTCTCTTGTCTCTGCATTTTTAAAAAATGATTCTTAAAGATCTGAAAGCATACCTCTTGATTTTAATTTTATTTTCAGTACATATTTAATGGCAGAAGTACATCAGGAAAGGATTTACAATAAACTCCTTAAATCTCACAAGTGACTAAGTAATGACTATGTATTTGTTTAAGGACTAATTAGTTTTTATATTTCTATTTCCAGCATTCATAAGAACAGAGAGAAGGCAAACATACTAATCATCTTTTCTGCTGTCTTTAAAGATAATGACTTGGAGCTCATGCTTCAGATGCTGGGTGGTAAAGATATTCCTGGTCAAAGAAACAGAAGCTGCATTTAGCTCTATGTTGGCTGTCTAGCAGCATCTTATTAAGCAACCTTAGGGAACGGTTGTCAAAAGGACATCTGTATACAATGCCCAAATTTCCCTCCTGTCGAGTGAAAAAGTCTAAGACCACTGCTTTATAAAACAGTTCTTACTGGAAATTCATTCAGTCTGATGAAATAAAATAAATTCTCAATCATAGCTTATACACGGTATCTTTAAAAATCACTAAGCTATTATAAAATGTTGGTACATTACCTGCATCTTTCAGCAAAGTCCATATCGATATACTAAAGTTTATGAAATAGAGAAGAGGACATTAATCCAAACCAATCAATCAAGTGTATAATCATTAGGGAATAATGGGGAAGGGAGAGTGCGTGTAGGTTTATATCTATCTATTTATCTATATGTATACACATCTATATACCCAGATATATACACATATATACACATACAAACATATACATCTACACGTGTGTATCTGTGATTGCTTTCAAGAAAAATGCTGAACTGAAATTATTCACTTAAACAAATAAGTGCCACATCATATGCTGGAGAACATACCTGTGAATATTATCTTGGCCAGAAGGAACTACACCTACATTGGCAACATTTACAACTTTCTGAAGGATCACAGAGGATGTGAAATTCTGTGGCGCAGCAATAATCACTGTAGAAGTTTCATTCATTCCTAAAAGCATTCCTGTAAGAGCAAAAGAAAGCTTCTTTATACTTTATCTATGAAGATTACATGAAAACAATTTAAATTGCAGAGCCAAAACTATTTTGTTCAAGAAAATACCTCAATATTCATTGTGTAGCAAGATGTATAAAATTCAGTCAACTATCATTCTTAATAAACATTATTTAAATAACATAGGATAAAATGTCTGAAGTACAACATAAAATTTCAACTTTAGTTCCTTTTAAAATATACTCAATTCATAATATATAAAATATTTCTTTTTAAAAAGTATATACAGATATTTTATATTTTATGTACCTATATAAAGTTATATATGTAAATATTTAATACATAAACATTTAACTTTTATATGCATATATATGTACACATATATAAATATATGTATATATTTTTTTGTCTGTTTCAAGATCTTTCTTCTCACTGCTGTTTGAGAATAAATCTAAGTGATTCTGGAATAACAGCATTACCTAATGAATGGGCTCAATATGAGGGGTCCAAGTATCTTAACGATGACTGAAAGCCACAAAACAGTCAAGTGATTTTAAAAAAGCTGTATGTTTCTAAACGAGGTGATGATATTTGCCTAATGAAAGCAACCACTGTTCCAAAAACAGCAACCAAAATTATAAAGCAAAACTTTTGAAAAGAAAAGGGAAAATGCGAGTAGGGAATCTTAAATCTCAGAGTCATTTCAAATAATATTTAGGAAAGAAACTAAGTAAAGTACAATCATAATTAAATCCTACACAGAGTTAATGTAAGGATCTGCCATTAACACGAAGTCCCATGTAAAAGTGTTTAATGAACAATTTCAGCACTATGCCAAGCTCTTGAAACAAAATAAAAAATTTAGTAACCTGGTTATAAAATTACAACAAAATAATTACAATAGATGTTAGGATCTGTGATACAAATGGACTCATATGGCATTTACTAAAATTATAATCTTTGGGGTATATGGCATCTATAAAATAGCTTTAAAAATGTTCAAAAGATGATTTTTATTTGGTCAAAGAACCTTGCATCTTCAGGGTTATATATTTAATTTAATTATTTACTGCAATTTCAAATGGAAAAAAAATCCCTATGATGAGCAGTATAAAGACACTAAACACTGCCTGGTAAAAAGACTTATCTAGCTTCTAACAAAGACCAGTTTTGACTAACCACTTTCAAACTCTGGGACGCTCTGTTCTGTCTTAGACTGTTTAACTTCAATATAAGGCAAAAGCTTTAAAAACGAAACAAGCAGTCAAACACTGCTTTTAAGTAAAGCACAGCGGCTGCTGACATGACACTGCTGAGAGATGTGTGTACTCATTTAGGGTTTAAACCTTCTCCATTAAGCGCTATTGAAGAGCAACTGCTGAATAAATGAATGCAACTATGTTTATGTTAAAAGCCTGTTTCCCCGCAGCATGTAATTAAAGGAAATGTTGTACAAAGCCAGTACTTTTGTCAAGCTCCTGTAAATGGAAAGATGGATAGCACTCAGAGAAGTGAATGCATTGCTTCATATTTAACCTTAACATTCTTGTCATTAATGGTTTGTCTAACTTGGTCTATAAAAGACAAGGTACTGCTCCATTGAAGTAAAATTAAAAAAATCAACTAAACCATGCTTTTCAGAACAGAAGATTCATTATCGTCAGCTAATGTATTGGCATAAAGCAAAGTAACATCCTATCAAGTAAGGCACACATTCAATCTGCCTTTCCAATCCCCCCCCTTTATTTTTAACTCATGCTGTTTTATTGTTATAGGCAATTTGTACCACTCAGCATGACAGTGTAAACTGAATCAAGATTAATTTACATGCAAAAGAACACTTAGGAGAGCAGCATGGTAAGCAAATGTATTGTCTCGATTGCTGAGGTGGAAAAAGAACCTGGAAAGAAAAAAAGGTGCTCTAATTAAGGGGCATCAAATATGATTGCTTGTGGTAGTTAAGGGCCAGAAAATAGTAAATGTCCGACCATTTAAAGAATTAGCATCTTGCTAGCTAGGTACCCATAAGGTGGATGCATAAATCATAATAAAATTAAATAAACATTCTAGGTTTCTTAAACCAGAGATTTCTCTAAATTAAAATATATCAGGTATTCTCAAATTAACGAGAAAGAAAAATATGCCAAGGTATCATTAAAAGTTTCGCCTATGAAAACAGATTTTAAATACGTTATAACTTGCTACACAAAATAAAGGTAAAGTTACTGGGAAAATCTTTTTAAATTGTCAGACTACAGAATTTTGTTGCTTCATTAGGATTAATCTAAATTTTGGTGAGGCAGAGGCCAGTACTTAATTTAGGTTAATCAAGTGTAATTAACTGCTAAAATGTAAACCAAATAATATGAGAAAATAAAATTGAAAAATTTCCCTAAGTCTTACATTTGTAATCATTTCATTCATAAGAAAAAAATGAATAAGAGGAGACACTTTGGTATAAGCAATTGGGTTAAGTCTCTTACTTAATTAAAACTGTCTCTGGGAACCAAATTAAAAATTTTTTTTAAGTAAGAGAGATCATACAGTACGGCAATCACCCCACAGCTAGGTCATTAACTACCTTTGCAAGGCTCAAAACCCATAGCAATGAAAAAAATCAGGCATCTGGTTAATACTCACAGTCTGAATGCTATTAATAATTTCAACATAAGGATAAATTAGTCTTTTGTTTAGCACTTTGACTACCAACTTTATAAACATGCATGTGTAGTCTTGGAACCTTAAATGTAACAATTGAGAAGTGATGGGTCAAACTATATATATAGGAAATGAAGTATTTTCTTTAAAAATATTAATCTAATATGTATATTAGACATATTCTTATTTAATGTTGTATATACATCTTAATTCTGTACAGCTTACGTATGAAAATAGAACCCAAATTCTTTATTTTTCTTATAATGTTTCTGCTAAATCCTAATATATTTAATGCACTCCTTGAGTCTTAAAAATGAATGCCCTATGAAATGAGATGCTAAGTATATAAATTCATCTAATTTAAAGTAAAAAAAAAGATAGGTTAGAGTTATCATATAATGTCACACATAAATTTACTGGCCTCTTATGTGCCAGAAGTTTGTATTGATAAAATAAGAGGAAACTGATTTTTTTTTATTCTGATTTAGGACTTTCAGTTAGTGAGTCATTTCTAGGTAACTTTGGTGAAATGAACTAAGCTATTCCTAGGGCAGTATAACAAATACATGTGTAAAGTTGAGAATTGAGACCTTTATTACCAATCCAGTTGAAATCTCTAACTAAAAAGAAGCCAGTGAAAAGACTCTCTAGACCTGCGGTAAATTTGCTAGCATCAAGTCCCCTATCAAAGACTGAATTCGGGAAGACAGAAAGAATGATACAGAAATGCCAAGAGACTTGCAGGGATTTACAAATACTTCATATAAACAAATTTTCAAATAGCTTTATTCAGAGTAGCCTTTCTGCTCTATTACACATAGCAAACAGCTGCCAGATTTATTCAGACAAATAATCAACAACCATAGAAGTAAAATGGCAGAAGAAAAAGGAATTTTGGCAACAACTCCGCAGAGAACCACAGCTGCTCTCCAAGCGCACCTCGCGGTTCTGTGTGACTGGTCAGGGAAAAACCCCCCAGTTTCACAGAGCACAAAACCCTGATCGAAATATCAAGGATTCTAAAGCAGAGCTGAGTGAGAGAAAGAACCTACAATAACCTGCTGCTTTAGCTATCCCTCTGCTGCTCTTTTCAAAAAAGAAATATCCCCTTAGCAGTGGATGTGCTGAAGCCTTATTCAGTCACTAGTGTACCACTCACCTTGGCTTGCTGAGCAGGTGTAAGGCAGAGAGGAAGGCTTTAGCCAGCAAAGGGTAAGAATAGCAAATGTAAGAATCAATTCAATTTGTCATTAGAAAAATAAAATCACAAAGACGATTTTTTAAAAACCCCTTTAGCAATAGTCAACTTCCAAGGAAAGCAAATGCAAATGCAAATAAAAATTCAGCCCCTGATTTGTTTTTTTGGCCACTTGGAGATGTTCAGGGGTCACTTCTGTCTCTGCACTCAGGAATTACTCCTGCAGGTACATGGGGGACCATATGGGACTGAACCCAGGTCAGCAGCGTGCAAGGCAAGTGCCCTTCCCACTGTATTTTATCTCCAGCCCCCAGTCCCCAATTTTTTTAATCACTTAAAAGGTAAGCACAAGAATGAATGATTACCACTGACATAGTCACATGAGGTGTTCTTTGTGGAATCTTCTACAACTACACTTTTTTTAAAAAAAATTTTTATTAGTGACAAACCAAGAGGTACAGTTGTAGACTTACAAATTTTTGTGCCTGGGTTTCAATTATACAATGATTAAGTACCCATCCCTCTACCAGTGCCCATTTTCTACCACCACGGATCCCAGTATCCCTCCCACTCCCCGCCCCATCCCACCCTGCCTCTGTGGCAGGGCATTCCCTTTTGTTCTCTCTCTCTCCTTTTGGGTGCTGTGGTTTGCAAAAGAGGCACTGAGTGGCAATCATGTTTGATCTATAGTTTACTTTCAGCATGCTTCTCCCATCCTGGGAAGATCCTCCCAATACCCTTTATTTGGTGCTCCCTTCTCTATCTGAGCTGCCTTTTCCCCTAGCATGTGTGACTGGCCTCCAAACCATGGAGTAAACCACCTGGTACTTATCTTGGCTATTCTTGGGTGTTTACAACTACACTTTCTGACACGGTGGCTTGCAAAAGATTGTTTTTAAATAAACAAAAACAAAACAAAAACCAAACCTTTGGCACTACCATGATGTGCGCACAAAACATGCCCTTCACCGCAGGTGTGCCATTGGTGTGTGCTTAAGATTTCAATGCTGGATGATGGCATGTGACCTCAAGAGGAAGGTTAGATCACCACCCGTTAGAAAAAAGAATCTGCCTAGTTTAACATAAACTTTACAAACGTTGCTTACCATGTTATTCAAATGTATCCCAGCACTATTAAATGTTAACTTAAAAACAGCAAAATCAGATAAAACCATTCCCCTTATTTACATAAAAAATATCTTTTGGGGCGTTAGGGGCATATGGGGAGGCTTCCCAAACACTACTCAAGAGACTGGGGTTTACTCCTAGTAATATCTGACCATCTCAGCCCAAGAGTTGAATGGTTCCAGTCCTGTGTGCTGAGGGTCCATACGGGCAACTCTGGCAGTGCTCAGAGTTTTGGGTTTTTACACGCAGAGCTGAAGGTTGGGGACATATGATGTTGGGGTCTGAATTTTGGTTCTCTCACATGCAAAGCAAGCACACTTCGTCTCTAAGCAAGCTCCTTAGTTCCAGGAAAAAATACTTTTTTTATTAGAAGGCATGCTTGGTTTAAGTGCAAGCACATAACAGTACTACTTTCAATGTGCTGGAAATCTTTTTCAGGTGCATATTTAAAATGGTTCAGCTCTGATTGAGGCTGATAACATGGCATTTCTGTAACACGGAATTAGGCCAAAAGAAATGGAGGCGTTTTAATGCTATAAATTAGGACTTACTTTGAAGGGTAGGGAATGCTAATGTGTTCAAGGAAAAATACATTAGTAGGACTGTTTTATGATGAAAGAAAATATAGAAACATAACATTTATAGTGGTAGGTTAGGTAAGTCCCAAATTCCTGGTGTTTTCACTGAATCAAAATACATGAGTACATTGTTAGGTTGACAAACCCTAACTCCCAGAATTGAAAAGTTGATTAAAGATCAATTTACTATTTTAAGGACATTAAGCAATTTTCAGGTACACCAGGAATGCAGACCAACATATACTCTTAAGATATTTTATAAAAGCAACGCATTAGCAAAAATTGGAAAATCATGCACTGACATGTGTTAATGGCTATGTACATATGGTAATTTATTTTAGAAACTAGCCAGAAGAAAGAATTGGGTTGACAATTTCTAGTAAGTTGTAATAATCTCTCACCTTGCTCCTTCTTAAAATCTTTCTCTGACATGGCCACAGGTAACAGCAGTTCTCCAACAGGTGGCTGAATATTAACACTGAAGCTGTCATCCTTGGTACTGAGGAAAAAAAAATCACAAGTCAAAGCTGACTAAATTTTCTTAATGCAATAAAGTTAAATGTAATTAAAGCATGTGCTAGCATATAAAGTATAAGACTATCTAGGCTTAAATATTATAATTTAAAAAGGCTTGAAATTTTTCTCAACATTAATGCAGAGAAACACATTTGCTATCTCAACTGGAAAATGTATTTTTTTAAACAAAAAACATGCAGTTATGGTAAGCACACATTTACATATTTCTTTAGAAAATGGATGAGCAACAAGCAAGCATCCACTGCTTCCAGAAGAACTCATGCAGCTTATTGAGTTGAAAGCCATATACAATATATACAGTAGGTCTGTACAGCAGGGCCAATGGATGGTGGTTGTGGGAAGTCAGTAGTATTTTATCTTTATTTTGTATGCTTACGGTATAGAAAATGAGGTATGTTAGTCTTAAGTAGGTAAGATCCATGTCTTAAAAATACTAGGTGTTCATCTAAAAATTTTTGTTATAGTTTGTGTAACATGCTTACAATAGTAATTAGACCTTTTCCATCATCAAAGTACCCAAGACTTTCCACTACTGTTGTTACGTCGCTTTCAGCCTTTCTTTAGGTTTTTCTGGGGGTGGGCAGTGCTCAGGGCTTACTCCTGACTCTGCATTCAGGAATCACTTCTGGTGGGGTCCAGGGGACCATATGAAGTGCCAAGGACTGAACCTGGGTCGGCCATATGCAAGGCAAGTGCCCTACCTTACTGTTGTATTATCACTCCAGCCCATATACTGGTTTTTACTTTTTTGTTATTGTTGCTTAAATTTTAGTTGAATTCTTTATTTTTACTTTTGACTTTTAAAAATTAAGTCACTGTGAATTACAAAGTTACAAAGATATTTATGTATTTATTTTTATTTAAATTTATTTATTGAATCACCGTGAGAAAAGTTACAAAGCTTTCAGGTTTAAGTCTCGGTCATACAATGATCAAACACCCCTCCCCTCACCAGTGATTATTTTTCACCACCAAGAACCCCAATGTACGCCCCCACCCCTCCCGATGCCTGTGAGGCAGATTATTTCTACTTAACTCTCTCTCTCTACTTTGAATACATTATTTCGACAAAAGACGCACCATTATTGTTTGGAATTTCCCCCCAACAATCAGCTGAAAAGGCATTGTGAAATAATTTGTTTCTATTGCTGGTTTTGAAAACCATATGATGTTGCACGGCCGATTTTGGATTTCTGATATTTTATTAATTAAATATGGAGGGATTTCTGCCAAGAGCTGGATAATTACCAGATTGGTTTCTGTGCGTCTGGTGCCGTGACCGTGCCAGAGAGCCGCTCGTGGGGGGCAACTCATGGTCTAGTTGGGTGTGAAGGATGAGCTGGTTTCGCCCCCCTTCCCATGAGGATGCAGTTGCCCCACCACCGCTGGCTCATACCAATAAGCTCTGAGGTGGCGGTCACTGTGCTGCCAGGGGCGGGGGGGGGGGAGGCAGAAGAGACA
Organism: Sorex fumeus; assembly: GCF_029834395.1. Taxonomy (NCBI): domain Eukaryota; kingdom Metazoa; phylum Chordata; class Mammalia; order Eulipotyphla; family Soricidae; genus Sorex; species Sorex fumeus. The sequence goes on along the minus strand of NW_026606075.1, from coordinate 23,777,817 downwards.
GACACCCTTTCCTGTCCGGGGGGCATGGCACCGGAGTTTAATGCACAGTCCATTCACATTTCTGCTGTAAGCTGCTGGGCTCTGGATTAGGTCCATGTCCCTCTGGTGCCATGGATATTTATGACAGAGTTTCAAGTGCACAACGTTGCAACACCAACCCGTTCACCAGAGTCTACTATATATATATATATATATAAAATGATCATATATGTGTCAATAAAAGTTATTCTTCAAACTTTCAAATCATGATGTTTCCAGCAGTGTTTTTCATTCACATTATTGATTAGTATGTGATAAAAAGTTATTATTTCAAATAAAGAATTTAGGAAAGGCAAGTCTGTACTTTAATCAGATGAAAAAGCAATACTTGAAATCCTTCATTTAATTTAAATTTCAAATTATTCTCTGTAAAATTTTCACCAAGATAGTGAAAAAAAATTTGTAAAGTCATGTGCTTAGAGTTAGATTGACAAGTCTTATCAGAAATGAGTTTGGCTACAAACTGAATAGAAGATCCAACTATTTCTTGAGAAATGGACATTTATCATTTAACATACACATTTCTTATACTAGTGATGGCTGATTCAGAGACTTAAAAATGCTGTTAGACATTATCAAAATGGCAATATAATCCAAAGCATTATAGAGATTCAATGTGATCCCTATAAGGGTACCCATGACATTCTTCAAAGAAATTGATCAAACACTCCTGAAATTCGTATGGAACAAGCCCCTATGAATAGCTAAAGCAATTCTCAGGAAAAAAAAATGGGGGGGGGGCGCATCACTTTCCCCAACTTCAAACTGTACAACAAAGTGGTAATAATTAAAACAGCATGGTATTGGAACAAAAACAGACCCGCAGACCAGTGGAAAAGGATTGAACATTTTTACACATACCCTCAAAGATACGAACATAAATTTTGATAAGGGAGCAAGAGATGCTAAATAGAGCAAGGAAAGTCTCTTTAACAAATGCTGCTGACAGAACTGGACAGCTACATGCAAAAAAATGGGCTTGACCTCTACCTAACACCATGTATAAAAATCAGATCAAAATGGATTAAACACCTCAAAATAAGACCAGAATCTATAAGACACACTGAAAAAATGATCAGCAAAACCCTCCACAACACTGAAGCTAAAGGTATCTACAAGGATAAGAATACAAAGACAAGTCTACAGAATGGGAAAGGATATTCACCTAATACCCCTCCGATGGGCTGGAGTGATAGCACAGCAGTAGGGCAATTCCTCTGCCCCTCCTGGAGAGCCCAGCAAGCTACTGAGAGTATCTTGCCCACAGGGCAAATCCTGGCAAGCTACCCGTGATGTATTTGATATGCCAAACACAATAACAACAAGTCTCACAATGGAGACGTTACTGTGCCTGCTTGAGCAAATTGACGAACGACAGGAGGACAGTGCAGTGCAGTGCTACTCCTCCGAGAAGAGGTTAATATCAAGGATATACAAGGCACTGGTCGAAATCTACATGGAGAAAACATCCAATCCCATCAGAAAATGCGGTAATGAAATGAACAGAAACTTTCTCAAAGAAACCCGAATGGCCAACACGTCTTCATCACTTCATCACTTCATTACTGAATGCTCTTCATCACTAGGGAGATGCAGATCAAAACAACTATGAGATATCATCTCACACCACAGCAACTGGCACACATGTGAAAGAACAAAAACAACCGGCGTTGGTGTGGATGTGAGGAGAAAGGAACTCTCCTTCACCGCTGGTGGGAATGCCCACTAGTCCAGCCTTTTTGGAATACAATATGGACGTTTCTCAAAAAACTAGAAATGGAGCTCTCATTTGGCCCAGCAATACCACTTTTTTCCCTCTGGGAATATATTTCAAAGATGCAAAAAGGTACAGTAGAAATGACATCTGCACTTGTATGTTTATGGCAGCACTATTTACAATAGCCAGAATCTGTAAAAAACCCAAGTGCCTGAGAACAGATGACTGGTTAAAGAAACCTTGGTATATCTACACAATGGAATACTATGCAGCTGTTAGAAAAAAATAAAAGCACAAAATTTGTATATAAGTGGATCAACATGGAGAGTATCATGCTAAATGAAGCGAGTCAGAAAGAGAAGGACAGATGTAGAATACTACACTCATTTGTGGAATATAAAGTAACATAATAGGAGACTAACACCTAAACACAGTAGAAATAAAGGTTCAGGAGGATTGCCACATGGCTTGGAAGCTGATTTCACATGCTGGGGGAAAAGGTAGCTGGGATGGAGAAATGAGCACTAAGTAAATGACGGTTGGAGGGATCGCTCAGAATAGTAGATGTGTACTGAAAGTAGACTATGGACCTAACATGATGGCCGCTTGATACCTGTATTGCAAACTATGACACCCAAAAGGAAGAGAGAGTAAGAGGGAAGGAATGTGCCTGCCACAGAGGCAGTGGGTGGGAAGGGGTGGCATTGGGGGGAGGGGGGAGGGATACTAGAAACACTGGTGGTGGAGAAATGGGCACTGGTGGAGAGATGGGTACTTGAACATTGTCTGACTGGAATGCAATCATGAAAGTTTGTAAGTCTGTAACTGCATCTCAACGGTGATTCATTAAAATAAAAAAAGTGCTGTTAGAGGCCCACATTTCTCTCTCATGCTACCATTTCAAATGTGCTGCTTTCATCCTCATGGCTGTTGGAGCTGCTACATCTGGGGGAACGCTTTTATATTCTATTGAAGAAGAAGAATGGTGATGAGAGAGTGAAAAATGAAAAAAATCTATTCCTTTTCTTTTTTAAAATGAGGATAGCAAAATTTCCCTTAAAGTTCCTCCAAATGACCTCTACTTCTATAGATAAACTGGATCTCAAGGAGGGTGGGAAACGGGGTATATGGGTAAGAGAAATCAAACATTAGGTTGAAACATCTCACTGACTGGAGGGAAAGGGACAAATAACATGAAAAAAGAAAAAAAATAACTTTTTTTTTTCTTTTTGGGTCTTACCCGGCGATGCACAGGGGTTACTCCTGGCTCATGCACTTAGGAATTAGTCCTGGCGTTCTCAGGGAGTACCATATGGGATGACCATATGGGATGCTGGAAATTGAACCCGGGTCAGCAAGGCAGACACCCTACCCACTGTGCTATCGCTCCAGCACCCCCCCTCAAATATCAACTTTTTTCCCCCTCTAGCTATTATGTATTGTTACTATGTAGGCTGCCCTATCTTTGTGTTTTGTTTGGAATTGTCAACATATAGTGTTTCCAAACTAACAAATTTGGTTTAGATATTCAACAAACATTTTCTGGAAACAAAACTGATCATAGGAATTATACAATAACGTGGGGATTTCAGACACGTGAGACTGGACCTTGAAGCTGGCAAGTACTGTGGCAGAGAAAAAGAGTTCAATTGTGTTTATATTCAATTATGGTAAATGCTCTGTTAGAAGCAAGTAGAAAGCATCACAGTCCCAGGAACAGGGATCAATTCACTGGAATGAGGTGAAGGTAAATTTGTTTCCAAGAGCAGGGAGAGAGTGTTCCTATGTATTCCGGGAATGGGAAGTTGAGAAAGCCAGATTAATCAGGAGTCTAATTTAATCATCGAGGCAAGGTTTTTTTAAGCGCTGATGTACTTTAGTTAATCCTTTGAGTGATCTTCAAAGGAAGCTTTTCTTACCCCAATTAACTGATGAGAAGCTGTACATATTTATATGCATGTCATATAATATGCATTTATAGTACATTTTTACCTATATAAATAAAACCACACTATATAATGATGCTTCCTAGAGTGGGCAGAATTGAGAATGAGGAACCAAAGCAAGGGTATAGTTAGTAGGGCGCTTGTCTTGAATGTGGCTGAACCAGGTTCAATCCCTGGCACCACACATAGTCCCCTGACCCCACCAGGAATGATCCCTGAATACAGAACCAGAAGAAAGTCCTGAACACAGGTAGGTATGGCCTCCCAAAACAGAATAAAACAAAAAAACCCCCCAAAACAACAAAAACAGAGAATGGGGAAGACAAAGGTATTTCATAGCTCAAGGGCAGGTCTGGCAACACTTGGTAGGAAATTACTTTGAACCTTCTAATATGAACAACTGGGGAGGATGACAATATATTCCCTAAGAAAAGTTTTGGAAGGTAAGCAAAATGATTTGACTTTAATCATATTACATTTTTGAGTGGGCTGGAGTGATAGCACAGCGGTAGGGCGTTTGCATTACAAGTGGCTGGCTCGGCCAACCCAGGCTCGATTCCTCTGCCCCTCTCGAAGAACCCCCGCAAGCTACCTGTGACGTATTTGATATGCCAAACACAGTAACAACAAGTACCACAATAGAGACGTTACTGGGCCCGTGTGAGCAAATTGATGAACAATGGAAGACAGTGTTACAGTGCTACATTTTTGAGTATGACTGACATGCCAAAGAATGGATATTTAGCAGGTAATTTGGAATACAAATGAAGAACCAGGAAAAAGATCAAGGCAGTATTATATGATTTGGGGAGTCACTAAAATGGTACAGTAAAGAGCCTTACAAGCAAGAAAGGCGATCAAGAAGAAAAGAGGCTATTTCAACCTGGGGCAGACCTGCATCTTACCTGCAATAAGAAGAGAAGACTGGGCAAGAGTGCTCAGGGAGAGAAGCAAGTAAAGGGGCGAGAGAGAGTATGCAGTGGCTAAGGCACTTGCCCTGCACATGGCTGACCTGGATTTAATCCCTGGCACCCCTTGTGGTCCTCTGAGCTCAACTGGAGTGATCCGTAAACTCAGAGCTAGGAGAAAGCCCTGAGCACCGCTGGGTATAGCATCCAAACCAGGAGGTAAATAAAAGGCTGAGGAGGAAAAAGACAAGGAAGGGGCAAGAATCAAGGTGAACTGATAGAGCAAGGTCTCAGAGATGCTTAAACGAGGATCCAGGACAGGATTTACAGCACTAGATCCTTCTGAATGGAACCACCCTTGATGCAGCTGCGGTCTTCTTTCTTTTTTGTTTTTTGAGTCAAACCTGGCAATGCTGGGGATGCAACCTGGGGTTCCAGCCTGCTGTGCTATCTCCTCCACCCCTACAGTAAAAGTAAAGTAAAGTAAAGGCCCTCCCGTTGATCATCGATTTGCTCGAGTGGGCCCAGTAACGTCTCCACTGGAGACTTTGTTGTTACTGTGTTTGGCATATCGAATACGTCATGGGGAGCTTGCCGGGCTCTCCGAGAGGGGCGGAGGAATCGAACTTGGGTCGGCCATGTTGGCTGCGTGCAAGGCAAACGCCCTACCGCTGTGCTGTCGCTCCACCCCTACAGTAGTAAAGCAAAAGTGATTAACACAGCCAAGAATTGTGGGTAGAACCCCTGAGGGATGAGTCTATGGTTGATGTCATAAAAAACTAAGCCACACTAATAAATATGTAAAGGTGGGGCTCGGTGGGCTGAGAGCATGCTGAACAGCAAGGTCCTCTGAGCCCTAATTAAAGTGACATTGCACAAAGGGCCAGGAGTAGCCTCTGACCACTGTCTGATGTGGGACCTTCCCCAAATCTACACAGAAAGTGAGTTGGGCATAAAACTATGTTACTAATGGAAGTATACACTTAAAAAAAAAAGGCTTGGAAACCACTGGGTGAAATTATAGGTACTTTGGCCAGAGAGATAGTATAGTGGGTAGGGTGCTTGCTTTGCACATGGCTCACCCAGGTTTGATTCCTGGCATCCCCAAGCTCTGAGAGGAGTAATTCCTGAGAGCGGAGACGGGAGTGACCACTGAACATCATTGGGTGTGGCCCCAGACCTCCTCAATAAAATAAATTGTATGTACTAAACTATCTTTATTCATGTTTTTCGTTTGTTAAGAGATGAAATGGTCTGTCTTCCAAATACGGAAACCACATATTTTAAAGGTATACAGGATGATGCCCAGGAAGAAAAGTAAAAGCGCAGATAAAGAAGGAAGGGAAATTTGCCTTTTAGGGAAACCATAGGAGTCCCTGCAAGAAGCAGCGGGTTTCAGCATGCAGAGGATAAAGGGAACAAGACCTTAGTGATGCGAAAATGTCCCCTTACCAAATGGCACAGAGCACAGACACGTACTTAGAACTGTGTCTGTAACAACTGTAACTTTGATATGTGCTTATCAGTAGTTTTATTATGGGTCTTTGTTCTCCTGCAGAGCTGACTGGAGTGTGGAGTTTCTGCAGTGGATGAGGCATCACTGGTTCTGTGTACCCATAAGCCGGGAGGCAGGGACACCTAACACTACTTCTCCACCAATAACAGGATGCCCTGACCCTAGTGGTAAGCACTTTTGAAAATATTTCTTCTCTTGGTTTGAACTTCATTTCGTCTCATCTCTGACTGCCCTTGTCTTTTCCCCACACACTTTAGGCAAGTAAGTTCACAATGCAATTTGGAGGCTTCTGATGAAGATGAAATTTGCATATTGCCTGCTTCTAGGGGTAAGGCTGGGAAACTGGGGGCCGGGAGTAACTCTTTAATTCCCTTCTGAAGGTCTATCTGTCTACCCTAATTTTTCTATTCATCTGTTCACTGTGTGTTTGATATTCTGCCAGATTTGCTCTTACCATGGTAGTAGTTTTCTCCCGTGAGTGTTCTGCTCTGTAGGTTTTATTTTCTCTGTTATTCTTTATCTGCTCCCATTTGCTTTCTAACTGCCAATAATTCTTCACAATTTCTAGTCAGCTAATGGCATTCTTTCCCCCCTCCCTGTGGTCATTCTCTGTCAAATCAAGTACTTTCTAACATTTTAATGGATTTTGAGCAAAAAAGAGGGGTGGATGCTAGTGCTAAGCTCTCTGATCTGAACCAAACTGTTTTATACTAATTAATAAACTGAAATCTGCTGATAACAGTATGAACAGGACTTGTTCTTGCATTACATTCACTTTTATCACACTCTCCACCTCATGTTCCACTTTATTTTTTAGGCAGATACGTTCATATTACCCACATTTCCAACAATCTCAAATTAACTGAGGACTTAATTTGAAGATCATTTAAAATGCAAAGTAAAAAAGAGACGACACTCACTAAATAGGCACATATATATATATATATATATATATACAGTCCTAGCTATATTTACATATCATCTAGCTATAATGATATAGGATTAATCGAGAGGCTAAAGGAGAAAGGTTCTCATGCTTGTTCCTTTGAATACACAAAAATATACCTGGACTGCGAATATGCCATTTTTTTTAGCATTTTCTAATGATTATCAATATGCTCTTATTACCCATAATTTTATGTATTGATTTATATCATGTATTTTGAGGCAAAAACATTCAACATCAGCCATTCTTGCTTCCCCCCCTTTTATTGACCTACCAAAACTAATACGGCACATCACTAAGCAAAAAGTGCTATTTACTATGCAAAAGGTGTAGCCAGTGATTGGCATATAAGACCAATTGATCTACCCATTACCACTATCTCACTACCCCCACTAGCACTACTATGAAGCTATTGATTTAAACACTGTCGATCGGTTTCCATTTTCTGATTTTGGGCAGGCCAATTAAGAAAGTGAGTAATTGTGATTACACTGCTTCAGGATCAATTACATTTGATGTAAGACAAAGTGTTCTTTTTGGAACACACAAAAAATAATTTCTGATCTAGGATTCTTAATAAAATCCAAAATAACTTACACCTCGCATATACCAAACATACATTAGAGTAAATAATGCTTATAATAGCAAAGGTTAATTTTCTATGTATTCATTTATTATGAAGCATTTTCCTCAAATATGTTTAATGGAAAAATTATGAAAAACTTGTTTAAACATACTCCCCAACCAAAAAAAAAAACCCTTATTACTACACATTTACCCTTTATGGGGTTATTATTAAAACAAAATTATAAATCCTGTCCAATACCCTACTGAAGAAATCTTTGCAATAAAAACATATTAAAAATTAACCCATCTCCTTGTTAGAAATACAAAAGCCTCTTTATATAAATAGATAAAAAACCATCTATTTTATGTTCTTAATTTTGTCTAACTTGGTGCATTAACTCTGTCATTGGATTCACATTGTCAAAATCATTAAAATGAATATACCTCTGATACTGGAGGCAAATCTATTTAAGTGATGTTACTCATAGTCTTGTGCTCAGTAATATTGATCTGTGTTGTTTGTCTAATAGAAAAATAATAAACAATTACTAGACAATGTTGGGAAAAGTAATCAGTTTTTATATATCACTAATATAGCAGACCTCCCAAAACATAAAGGCGATGATCTGCATAAAATCAATGCGTTATGCTACACTGCTTATATTCATCACTGCAGGGTCTCTGAAATAAATGGTACAATATCAGGCCAGAATTACTGGTAAACTGAAAGGTATAAGGAAATAGAAAGGCTCACTATATTTAACCTATAAATTTATTGTAAGATGTCTATTTCCTGAACTTGTAGACTTTTATCATAATAAATTGTCATAACCTAGCTACAAATTATTTAAATTAAATATCTCAATAATTTTGGACTAGGAACGAATCAACTTTAAAAGAAGAAATCATATCCAATGACAGAATAGTGAATTCAAGAATAATTCTAAAGATGCATTACTAGTTGGCTAACAGTTTCATCAGAAAATATAGAAAACATTATATAAAACAGTGGCAATGACAAAATACAACTCCAGAAAACTTTATGAACAGTATTCACAAAAACCCCCAGTAAATTATAGTAAAAAAAATAGATTTAAGTTTTTATTTCTCCTAAATTTTTCACCACTATAATAGATTTAATTAAAAGAATTATTCAGCAGTTGCTTCTTATTTTAGCCAACAAACTACGAATTTCAACCACACATAATAGATTTTAATGTGTAAGAAATACTAAAAATATTAACCTGCACAATGGTTCCATGGCAGTCAAAACACTGACAAAGAAAAGCAAGTTTCTTTAAAGGCTTTGTCTCTTCACAGACAAATGTTGGTGAAGGTTCAGTTTTTGCTTGACTGTCCTTTGTCAGTATTATAAAATACAGAACTAGCAAACTTACCACAACTGGAAACTGGCAGTCTGAGTGGAATCACAAAAGTCAATACCCATTGAAACAGTAATGGATCCCTCAGGCTCAAGAGATTCTAGGAAATAAGATAATTTAGACATAAAACATGGAGGATGTGAAGAAGTGGCAAACTAAATAGTAAATACATAGGTAACATTTGTAGGTTTCTTGGTCAGTTTAATTTGTTGGTTGAAACAGCCACATTAAATGATGGCTACAAGAACAACTCCAAACTAAGAATATTCAAGTTGGAAAATAATTTTACTATTCCGCATCTGTTTTACGACCGATTATTACATAATATAATTTTATTATTCTGCATCTTTCCTACAACATTATTGCAAATCTGTATATTTCAATGAACATACTGTTTGGGAAACATACCTGAGAAAGTTCCTATTTATACCATTGTCTTTGTAGATAAGAGGTGGGAAAGGGGTGAATGTGTTTGCAACAACTATAATGGACTTGGGCTGCTTCAAAGAAGTGATATAGCTAAAGTAACTATTTACCATAGATATAACAATAAAAATTTAAATACTGTTTCAAATCTACACTGAAAAAAATTTCAAAATGCGAATTAAATGGAGCTGGAGTAAGAATTTAAATTGTACTCAGAAATTAACCAAGCCAAATGGTATTATAGGAACTAAAATTGTAAGTCTAATTATATTACTCAAAGAATTACTGAAAGATAATCTAGTAGTTGATTAGATTATCTTGCAAAGCAAATAATAAAAGAATGTTTTATAGATTTGAAATTTCTGAAGCTTCATCTATCAACTAACCAAGTATGCTAAATAACTATGAATAAATGATACTGGTGTTTTTCAATTGACAATGATAAACCTTGAAAATGAAAAATTTTATTCTGCATATGATTCCAAAGTCTAGCTGTATGTTATGACAATGGGGTCATCCACATATTTTGTATAAATATTTATGTGTATATTATAGATTTAAATAGGAATTATCTACTTTTGATTTCTACTTTGCTCAGGTTTCAATATAAGCATACTATAGTCGTAACAAACAAAAGCTGTATCTTCAGCTACATTCTGCTATATTTTATTATATAGAATATATATTCTGCTATATTCTATTATCTTCAGCTACCATATTTTATTAGAAGTTATTGTGTATTAGCACTAAAATCTAATAGTTTGTTTATTCTTAGGCTTGCTGCTAAGTAGTATTTTTGTCACCTAACGCGAATCATGATAGAGATGACGATACAGATGAGACAAAAGGATAATCCAGTAAGCTTAATACATTTGCCAGAATGCTACTCAAGTAACTTGCTGCCTAAACCTTAGGCAAAAGGGCATAAGTGTAAAGTAATGATACAGTTATTGCATTTTTCCTAAAGTTACACAACATCAGCTTATAGCTCTGGTAGGCATTCACGATTTAGGTCTCTCTCTATCCCATATCCCTGTATTTCAACTGACAACATCTCAAGATGCCCTGCCAGTAACACTTTGACACAGTTTGGTACCATATTCAGTATTACAATAACTAAATGCTTAACTGTGAGCCTCACACATGATAATTCTGAAGGACAGTTTATGATCAATGGCTTCTTTATTATATGAATGCTTAGAGAACAAAGTAATCAGCATTTGAATTTTTATTTTTATAATATTTTATTCCTAGTAAATGGGGAAAGTTTATTCAACCTGATATCTGTACTTAGATACTGCTTCTGGATCTCCACTATATGCATGAGATGTTGATATGAAAATGGCTGAAAAACACAGGCTCTATTACACACCAAAAACAATGATAAGTAAAACCATAAAGGATGCCAACTACTTAAGATGTAGTAGATGTATTTTGACTATTTTATAGCAACTAGTGACATCTTAGCTGACTTCAAACTTGCCAATTGTTAACATAACACTGTGGAGCATCTAACGTTATTCTTTGTGTGTGCATGTGAAAAATCAAATATTCTTGGCCTCAGTAGGGTAATGGCATATTTTCCCCTTTATTTTAAATGGCCACTATTCTTCCAAGGAATTCATTCAGTTTCATGCTGAAGGGCAAAATTTAGAAAAAGACAATGCATATTACAGACACAGAAGATGAATAATAAAAAACAATTGATAAAATGCTACTGATCTCTTTGACAATACATATACATCTATGAAAGAAATATCTTACTCCCACAGTTTCATGAAAATACAGTATTGGTTCTCTATTGCATTAAAATGTTTCGGCAGGACTAGTTAAAACATACCATATTCTGTAACAGCACTCTAATGTATGTACTGATAAAAGACTAGGTAATAGTACATACAAATATATTTTATCTTGAGGGTATTCAATAAATGATAAAAATGATAAATGAAACGTTAGTCACAAAAATGTACCTAAGGACAGAAGGAAAAGTCTATTACTGGTACTGAGGCAATAGAATACTTTGATATTTTATTCCCATGTTAAGGCTATACCATGAAATTTATTATATTTATTTCTTCTATTCTACATAGGCCAACAAAAGGTCAACTCATCAACTCATTATGCCAGCTCAAAGAAACGTTAATACTGTTCTACTGTTTTAACCTTTGGGTAACATTTTCAACCTTCAGACAATTCATATATCAGCTTCCTGACACTTCTTAAACTAAACTAATTTTTTAACTAGGTAAAAAGGCTGAATTTCATATTTCAAGCAATAAAAAATACAATTTCGAATATTCCATAATTCCTCAGCAATACATTAATTTCACAAAATAAGTAAAGTTCATTATACTCTATATTTTTTAGTTGCCAAATTATTTTTAAAAGGTCTGCTAAATGGGTTGTGAAATCAATTTAAATATACATTGGTCGCTCATAAAAGTCCAGACCATTTCCTCTATTAGGAATTGTTCTGCTTTTTACAAACAATTGTGGGGATCATACTTGGCAGTATTTGGAAGCCACCAGGATGAAGTCCAGCAGTGCTCAGGAGGTTTAGGGGGTGCCAGGAATTGAACCCGAGGCCTTGACATGTCAAGTCTACCACCTGAGTCTCATCCCTGGCCCCCGCTCAAAAAATATAAGATAAAGAATAACTTCCTTCACTGAGCGACTTAAGAAGACTATCAGACATGATTCAGCTATGTTAAAGAGCTCAGGTGAAGGCAAAGAAAAACAAAAGAGTTATATAAATAATGAGTAAAGAAGATGCAGTCTCCAAATTTGAGTTCCTCCAATTTTACTCACCTAAAGTACCATAAAAGGAACTGTCAACATTTCAAGGGATTTTAATGACAGAAATCTTGGATTACTTTTAATTGAGGTTTTGGCTAAAGCTTTTCCAAATTGCTCTCAGGCCTGTCTCTAGGTACATAAAACAAGGAATAGAGAGAGATTCTAAATACTGCACTATCTTAGACTCAAGTGAGACAACTCTGATACCTCACTTTTCAGATGTATGTTTTTGGTAAATTGTTTTTGAAAAATGTTAGTGGGGACCTTTTGGCTAGCGAGACAATGAAGAAACAAGCACTCTGCCAACAGAGAGCTGCTGGGCATCACCATGCTTGCTGCTGCGGGAATAAAGTCCCAGCACTGTGCTTTATGCGAGGAAAGGTCAGTTTTCTCAAAAAGATTTTTCACAAAGACACAATGTGACTTGCAAAGAGTGGCAGTAGATTAAAAATCACAATGTGAGCACTCTGGTGATCGGTGTTGTGGTTGGAATGATATATGCACGAAAAATATAATTAATGGTACTGTGAATCTCAGCACTTCAATAAAAATGGCAAAAAAATAAATCAAGTACAATCAAAGTGTGTTTAAATAGCAGTGATAATAGGCTCCGGATGATTCCATGTACTATGCAAAAGAGAAAAGCACCTTGGCTGCAGAAACAGTACAGGGGAACGGCACTTGTGGCAGCCTGCATGAAGGGTCCCCCGGCACTGCCAGTAGTGGCCCATGAGCCCAGAGGTCTGTGTGTCCCCCAGACCTCCCCCTCCCCAAATCGATTCTCACTCTCAGTCATCCCTTCCCCTTTACTTTTCAATTTCTGGAGTAAGAAAGGAACTAAGGGGACTGGAGCTATGGGGTGTCTTACACAGAAAAAAAGTCACAGCAAAGTCACGCAGGGGTTACGTTGACAAGGAAGAGGAATAAGGGGAGATGAGGTAGATGTGCTGAGTGCAGGCAGTTTTGAGTCTCCAGACTCATACTTTCAACAGTACTTGCTTTTCTATTTTGAGTACCTGACTCACTAACAGCAATGTACTTGTTTTGTCGGATCAATTCAGCATAAAAGGAAAAAAATTGTCACATGTAATATGTATTCTACCTTACTTTTAAAATGCACACATTTAATAATGAATAAAGTTGTTAATGTAAGTGGATATTTACCTATTGGCTCAAAAACATGCATCTGCATGCCTGTAGGGAGTCTTTTATCCCCTATGCGGATATTTTCTATCTTCCGATCAGAGGTATTGTTTAATGTGATTTGAACGGAGACCATCTTATCACCGAAGATGCAAGGTTGTCTCGGAAAGAAATAATGGGCAGCTAGTCCTTTTCCACTCATTCGATGAAGGAGCGCATGTGTTTTCGTTGGCACAAAGACTGGTGTACTGACCTATAGAAAAAGAAAAACATTGAGTTAGTGAATGTAGTTACAAATTTCTTAGAAAATATGCAAAAATTGATGACATTTAACTTCCATTTTCCTTGCTGTTCTCTGTAAACTACAGTAATAAGCAGGAGGATATCATACACAAAAACATTAAGTCAGAAATTATATTAAAAAAGTAAAGTAAAGCCTTTCAAGGGGGCAAGTGAGATATCAGAGCAAATAAGGCACTTGACTTACAGACAGCAAATCTAGGGTTCATCTCCAGCACCCCATTTGGACCCAAGAGCCCGCCAGGAATGATCCCTGAGCAGAGAGGCAGGAGTAGGCTCTGAGCACATTTGTGTATGGCCCTAAAAACCTTCAAAATAGTTTTCTATACTTTGAAAGCATCTATAAGGTTTTGACAAAATACAACTGAGAGAATTTAATTTTACAAATGTCACTGTCACTGTCCTCCTGTTGTTCATCGATTTGCTCGAGCAGGCCCAGTAACGTCTCCATTGTGACAATTGTTACTGTGTTTGGCATATCGAATACCAGGGGAGCTTGCCAGGCTTTGCCATGCGGGCGAGATACTCTCGGTAGCTTGCCAGGCTTTCCGAGAGGTGTGGAGGAATCGAACTAGGGTCAGCCATGTTGGCTACTTGCAAGGCAAACGCCCTACCCGCTGTGCTATCGCTCCAGCCCAAGTTTATAAATATATAATTTATTTAGAATTTAGCAACTTTTTGATTATAGGTTTCTACTGTATCTTAATATACTGCTATTTTTTTTTAAATGCCTTTCTTGGCTTTCCTGCCACAGACTACTATCATCTGTTGATAATCACGTCTCATACCTTCATTTCCAGTCTTGACTCCATTCATGGTTTTCACCTTGAATATCTTTCACCATAAACTAAAGACCATGATGTGTTTTAGGTGTTTTTTTTTTCTGTACCCATTGACTAAAAGAGCATTCTGATTAAGAGATCTGATAACTACTCTCACTTCCATTTTTTTCTAGACCTTTCAATTTTTTAATGTGATGTATACTGACTCTGCATTTTACTACTTTTCTCCCAAAACTTCACTGTCAACATATAATTTACAATTTAACCTTTTCTCTACAAAGACAAATATTCTAATTATTTATATACTTCGAAACATCTGGAGGCTTGAATTTGAACTGTTAAACCAGCATCACATTGACCTCAAAACCCATAGTAAGGACGAAATAAATGGCCAATAGATCAGAATTCACTCAAAGCTGAACTTGGTCCACAGAGCTTTGCTTATGGGCAGGAGTTGTGGGGTAGAAGAGAGGGACACTTGGGACCTTGGTGGAGGGAATTGGGTACTCTGGTGGTGGGCGTGGTGTTGAAATGTGAGATATATGAAACAACAATTAACAGCATTATAAATCACTACACCTTAACAAAGAAAAAAAACTGCACTTACTGTTTTATTTCTTATAGCGCTACAAAGTGACTTAATTATTTGGCAAAACAAGGCTTCACTTATCCTTTTATTCTTCCCACCAACATTTTCTTGGCCAATCCTTTTGATTGTTCCACATCAGTTTAGAATTTTTTAGTTCAATTACCCCTCATCCCCAACCTCGAATGGATTCAGAGGCAGCAGAGTAAATGAAAAAATGCAGCCCATCTAAAATGATGTGGGGACTGTCTTTTCATTAAAGTCAGAGTACTACTGCATGTGGCTTGACCTGACACGGGCCATCTTTTTTTTTTTTTTAAAAAAATCAATTTGTAATTAAATAGGTCTAATCGAGATTTTTTCCCTAGTAAGTGTGCTCACCCAAACTAGGTTATTCATTGTAATTGTGAGAACATACACAAACCTAGTAAGCAAGTTTACTAGACCACTGACTATTGTAGTAAAATATGAATAATTGCAAATTCATTAATAAAATCTAAATTAATATTGTGCATCCAAAATTAGAAGCAATATTTTCTGCTCTTCATTAAAATACTGTATTCCACTACCAGGAACTTTACTAATGTGGGCTGAGGTCGGGGGATGTGTGGCAACGTTTAAGGGAAAAATATTAATGATGGGGCTGGGAGATAAAAAAGCAATTCCTGGCATCATAAGGTCCTCCAATCATTTCAGAAGCAGCCCTGGGTATCCCCAGCATTGCCAGGATGGCCCGGGCATCCCACTGTTCTGCAAGGGGCCAAGCAACATCGCAACCGTAGGTACTGCATCAAACCAATGACCTGGCTCAGGAATTATTGGTGGGATCCCTGGACTTCCTAGAATTGCTTGGGAAGACTGCCCCATCCTACCTCTCCATCTCCACTCCCCCCCAAATCTGACTGTTTAAAGAGCAACTGGCTAGAGCATTCTATTTGAGTCTTACTGTGATAAAGGCAGTTCAGCATTTTAAGTTTTCAAAGTCCTTTCAGTTCTAACCTTAGGTTCTTTTTTTGTATAAAAAAAAATTAGGTTCTTTCCTAAGCTCTTTTATTTGCATTTTTGAGTTCTTTTTATTTTACAAATTCTGGGGAAACTGGCAAAATCTTTGCACATTAGTAAACAGACACAGTGGGTATCAGGAAATGGTCAAATAGGCAAAGAACAAGCGTGTGGGTGTGTTTATACAAGATACACACATAACTATATTTACAGATTTACACTCAGTAAAATACTTCTCACCACAAATTCCCACACCATTACCATGATGACAACATGATGACAACATGATGAGAGGTACCTTAAACTGACTATACTTTTCAGCATCTTATATTTCGTCAATTTGATAAGTCCATTGGAGACAGAAACCAAATCTTTTTCCTAGAGGCAGTTTCAGTATATAACTTAACACATTCTGATATTGCTAGCATTACCCATCTGAAAACTTATGCAAGTCTGGACTACATACAATATGGGGCAGGGAAGTTAAAGGCTGCAGAGGCAAGTGCAGAGTAGCATGGAAAAGAAGCCAGGGGTTAGGCCAGCGAGCAGTCAGGAGCTCACACTCTAAACTCACAGTGCTTAGGTCTGCCTGTAGCTGTTTAAGAGCTATCAGCCTGTCTTGGATGACTTATTGATTCTCTTTCAATCTAATCCTGGGACACGTGGTCCAAACATTTGTTGCTTTCTACCTTGTCTTAAAATTCTTCCCCTTTAATGTAATAGTTTAAAAACTGCTTAGGGATGGGCAAAGAAAAACAGCTGAATTCTTTGGGGTTTTTTTCCCACACTCAATCAAGATCGTGAAGTGCCCTCTAATGAATTCAACATCTACAGAAATCAGTCCTCAAAGTTTACCTGTGGTAACACACAAAGGTCTGTTTCTTCCTGTTTTAGAAAGAGCATAATAAATAACATCAAAACCAGTACTTTGTGGTGATCATATATGTATACTTGTTAAAATTATAGAGACGGTTTAAGTGAAATCTGATTGCTTGTTAAGAAAAAAACCTTCCCCCCAACTTCATATAAGACATACTAATTAGCACCCAAAATTTTTCTCAGCTAAAGCTTATGGACATAGCTATGTAATATATGACTTATTAGAAAGAAGAAATTCTAAAGTTTAATGTTATTTAAAACAGTTTACTATTATTATAAATAAATGTTGTAAGTGGAAATTTTAATTAATAATGCCAATCTCTGTCAGTACCTAGGAGGAGTGTTTTGAATGCTAAGGATTAGGCCAACCTCTCCCAATCTTCTAAATTACATAGGTAACATTAATTCAATAAAACCAGTAGGTTCCACAAATCCTTCCACAATGTTCACATGTAATACAATAAATCCTGGCAGAACAGCAAGGGTTCAGTGGTTAGCATATCAGCTTTGAGACCTATATTACAGAAACGTGTGTATGCTCTATGGCTATTTATATTCAACCACTGTAGAGTTTATTTAATGACTTCACATTTCACATAACAGTATTTTATATAAAAAAACAACAACGGAATAATCTATCTGGTAATTATAATTAGTCAAAGATTTAGGCTGCAAAAATTAGAGAAAGTTAAAAAAAAAGGCAAATACTGAACAGTTTCGAATAAAACAGATCATTTCAAGACCAGAGCAACTGTGAAGGGGGGCAGGGTGTTTGTCCTACACACAGCCGACCTGGGTTCGATCTCCAGCAGTCCATGTTCCCAAGCCTGCCAGGACAGATGTCTGAGCACAGAGCTAGGAGCAAGTCCTGAGTACCACTGGGTGTGGCCCCCAAACAGAAAAAAAAACCTGCCCCCCCTCAACCAACACAACACCCAGTAGTTCATTTTATGCAGGGGATGAAAAACTACAGTCCATTACCAAATATGGCCTATGGCCTAGCTAGTGTCTTTAAAGTTTCACTGGAACAAAGTCACATTAACATTTTTCCATATTGTTAATGGCTGCCTTTTTGTTTTGCAGAGATAAAGCTGAGCACTTGGAATTTGTAATGTATTTACTATTTGGATTCTTTACAGAAAAATGTATACTAACTCCTAACGTAGGGGCAAGAGGGTACCAATCAGATTTAAAACCTTAGTGTCTGTGGCAACATTTCTTGCCATTCTATTTAAAAATAATAAGAAAAAAATTCAAAGAGAATATAGATAAGACACAGAGTCTTCTGATAATTTTGATCTAGATGGCTCTTGAATCTAAGAATATTCCTATTCTTTCTGACATTTCATTGTTTTTTTGTGTATGTGTGTGAAACTTTAGCAATTTTTTGCCTTGCATCTTTTTCCCTGTTAAACTTGTTCAAACTGAGTTTCTATCAATAAACTCCCTCATCAATCACTGATCAGGATTAGTCAAATTCCAAAATTCTATTTGGGGAAGCGGGGAATGGGCTTGTAATGAGACACTATGCCTGTTCTTTCTCATGAAAGCCTCAGAAGATAAGGACAGGTAAGACTGATGGGTCTTGGCTATGGCTTTTGATTAAGCTGAATCATGTGCCTATCAACTTTGTTGATCAAATGAGCTAATTAGCAATTCATATGTCCAACTTACAATATTACTTTGTGCAAGGCTAATTACAGGTTTACCTTATTTGGGAAAGAGGGGTCCTGGCAGCAACCCTAACTCACTAAAAGTTTTGTATTGGGGTCAGGGACTAAAGCTCCAGCTAATAAGAATACTTTTTCTTTGTCCTCCAACTCTAGGCTCCAATGGTCATCTTGAGAAAGAGGATCTTATCTAAGAATTCGGTATTTCCAAGGTCTCTTACCAATAAAACATCTATTATTTAAAAAGCACTGTAGCACTGTCCTTCTGTTGTTCATCGATTTGCTCAAGGGGGCACCAGTAACGTCTCCACTGTGAGACTTGTTATTATTGTTTTTGGCATATCAAATACGCCATGGGGAGATTGACAGGCTCTGCTGTGCGGGTGGGATACTCTTGGTAGCTTGCCGGGCTTTCTGAGAGGGACAGAGGAATCAAACCTGGGTCGCTCACGTACAAGGCAAATGCCCTACCCGCTCAACAACAACAAAAATAAACCAAACCAAGCCACAAGTGTCATCACCAGGGAGAGGCCATTGTGGGCAGGCTGCTTGGAGGGGCTCAGTGCCCTGCCCATCCTATTATCCCTTCCACACCCCCAACCCCCTGCCCGCGTGCCCCTGGTCTCTTTTTTATAATTTAAAAATAAATGAGCGATAGCACAGCGGGTAGGGCGTTCGCCTTACAAGCAGCCAACATGGCCGACCCGAGTTCGATTCCTCCGCCCCTCTCGGAGAGCCCGGCAAGCTACCGAGAGTATTGGATATGCCAGACACAGTAACAACAAAGTCTCCAGTGGAGACGTTACTGGGCCCGCTCGAGCAAATCGACGATCAACGGGAGGGCCTTTTATTTTAAGGGCTGGAGCGATAGCACAGCGGGTAGGGCGTTCGCCTTACACGCGGCCAACATGGCCGACCCGAGTTCGATTCCTCCGCCCCTCGGAGAGCCCGGCAAGCTACCGAGAGTATTCGATATGCCAGACACAGTAACAACAAAGTCTCCAATGGAGACGTTACTGGGCCCGCTCGAGCAAATCGACGATCAACGGGAGGGCCTTTACCTTTTTTTTTAAAAAAATAAATGAAACAAAATAAATATTAACGTATGAGTTCATCCTTTTGTCTATCTCGTACCTGGTGAGTTAGTTGTGCTAACCACTGCACTAAGAATGATGCTACAGGGACAAAGACTACCCCAATCCTCAGGGAGTTCTTTAATTGAGGAAAACTAAGTAGATCAACTAGAGTGATTAGAGCTGTGACAAAGAAGGGCCTAGCAGATAATAGAACACAAGTCATAGCTGACACCAGAGGGAGACAACAGGGCAGAATGATCTAATTGAACTAATTCAATCTGAATGAACTAGTAAAAATCTGACCACTTCCCATTACCTCTACTGATACCATCCAATCTAATCCACCACCATCTAGCACCTGAATTATTCTAACGGCCTTCTAATTTGTCCCCTTGCTTCTACATCTGCACCCTACTGAACATGTGAAATCAGCTGAAAGTAAGTTACATCATGTCACCCTATGCTCAGGATCCTCCAATGATTTCTACATTCACTGAGAGTAAAAGTCAACAAAGTCTGTAAAAAGGTCTTATAAGGCCTTATAAGGTCTTATAAGGCCTGTTTGATCTGGTCCTGTGCTGCATTTCTTTGACTTCAGTTCTGTTACTTTTGAACCCATCGTTCATTCCATTCTGGTTACCCTGCCTTGCTATTCCTTGTACACACCAGTAGTGCTGCTATTAAGCCCTTGACTTTGGTTTTCTCTGCCTGAAATGCACATTCTTAGATACTTACTTACTTGGATCAGCTTTGATGTATATTTGCTCAAATGTTTCAATGACGCCTAACCTCTAATTTATTTATTATGTGGTGGTGGTCAGGGATTACTCCTGGCTCTGTGCTCAGAGATCATTCCTGATGGTGCTAAGGGGACCATAACCCAGGTTGGCCATGTGCAAGGCAAGGGTCCTACCCACTGTGTTACCTCTCTAGATCCAACCCCTTTTCTTCTGAGGGCTCCTCTTTCTCCCCCTCCTTTTTAATATATTCGGGTATGGGCACTAATACGTCTTCTACATTAGCATATAGTGTACTTATGTTTATTCTGCCTACCAATGTATTGACCATGTTTGTGCTCAATGAATTAAACGTAATTCAATCCATGTTTACAACTCAGAATAGTTTATTATTTTAAAAATATTAAAGACAGGGGCTGGAGAGATATTACAGCAGGTAGGATGCCTGCCTTGCATAGGAGCAACCTGAATTCAATCCCCGGTATCCCACATGGTTCCCTGAGCACCACCAGGAGTAATTCCAGCGTGCAGAGCCAGAAGGCTGGAGCATTGCCAGGCATGGTCCAAAAACCTCTAGGGTTGTGGGACTTCTGATGCCGATGGTCAATGATAATACTGCTCCAACATAGGGTTGGAGTGACAGTATGGCGGTTCGGGTGCTTCCCTCACATGCAGCTGGCCCAGATTCAGTCCCTGGATCCCCAAATGATCCTCAAGCACTGCTAGGACTGATCCCTGAGTTCAGAGCCTGGAGTAAGTCCTGAGTATTGCTGGATATGGCAAAAAGGAAAAACATCACGGACTAACAAATCTGTTGAGATAATCAATAATAATATTAGATAATCAATAATAATATTTGATGGTTTTAGAACATGACTGGCTAAAATTTTCTGTAACACGTAATTATAAACAAATAACATGTTTCTGTGTGTCTCCACCAGAGTTCCCAAGTCCCTTCCCATTCTCCCTCATTTCCGACACCTGTATGTTAATCTCAGTTCTGTCCTTAGGGTCAAGGGTTTGTTTCCACTGTCCATCCTCTGTTTTGTTTCTTTATATGCCACATCCGCGTGAAATCGTAAGCATCTGTCTTTCACTGACTTATTTTACTTAACACAGCATATTCCAGTTCTAGCGATGGTGCAGCAAAAGGCAAGATTTCACTTTAGCGCTGAGTAGCATCTTATTTTATTGTTTTTGGAGCCACATCCAGCAGTGCTCAGTACTCTAACTCTGTTCAGGGATCATACCCAGGTGGGCTCAGGAAACCGATGTGTGCCAGGGGCTAGAACCCACACTGGCTGTGTGCAAGGCAAGTGCCTTACTCGCTGTATACTGCTCTGATCTGATACTGGGCACTTCGATTGTTTCCAGATCTAGGCTGTTGTAAACAGTGCTACAGTGACCACAGGTGTGTCTACATTTTTTCACATTAGTGTGTGTTTTTTGGGGATAAATATCAAGAAGTGGAATGACTGACTCATATGGTAGGGTCATACTTTTAGTTAAAAATATCATTCCTTAAAAGCATGTACACAGGGCAATTTATTAAATACTACTTCTCAGATTACCTAGTTTTCGGTAAAAGCATTTACTATTTAATTTCTCATCAAATAGTAAAACCTCATGAAGAGGAAGAAGTACATGAAAGAATATTTGACATCAGTTCTGATTTAATTATTTAACTACTAATGCTCAAAGAATTAAAAATCTAACTTCATTACAAGCAAATGATACGGGCTCTCCTCACTGTGATTCTTGAGGTAATTAGCTTAGTAACAATAAAAACTCTAAAATAAAAAGGCGCCTTCTGGAGTTAAGAGAACAAAAAACATCAAGAACAGTGCCATCATCCTCTACAAATCTTAACACAGCATATGTTTAAATAATAAAAGTCATTTGTGTACCTTTAGATGGTTTATGAAAATAACCAATCAATTCTGCAGACACAACATTATTTCTAAAGGAAATCTATGTGACTCATGATGGCTGTAGATACACGGAGACAAACCACACATATTTTATCAGTTTATTACAGTAAGCAAATAAGCGTGGAATGAGAGTGCACATAACTGTCTACTTAGCGCTTACTGAAACATTTATAAGAGCTGTTATCTCCCTAATAACAGACAGACAGCGTGCAATTTGAGAGAGGAGAAAAGCTTCATATTTTTTAACACTTCACTAAAAAGTAACTGAAGAGTGTAAAATGAAAAATACTCTGTGCAGTTAGCTGGTAATGGACCATATTATCAACTCAAGTTAGATTTATAGGATACAAACTCGTCACTAATAGTTATTTTATGACATAGCATGTCTGCTTTTTTTGGAGATTATTAAGATTAAAGTTGTAAAACTTCTTTTAAACATAGCTGTTCAAAAATGATTGAATTATAAAATTTAAATGAGAATCAAAAAATGAAACATGGAGTAACTAGCAAGTGCCCAGGAATAAAGCTTGCTCAACATCTGCGTTACTATTCCAGAGCTGACGCTGCCACGTAAAGCTTTATGAAAACAATGTTTTCCAGCCTTTTATGCTTTAATCCACATTTAGTCCCTTAATCATTTTTTAAGCATTATCTATCTATTACGGTTTGGGACTTCAAAAATATGAAGATGTGCCATATGTAAAACGGTCTCCTTGTATCTAGTTTCGTTTGCCTTGTTTTACAGCAACATCTATTTGGTTATATGATTTACAAAAATGACTAGAAAAGAAAATAGCCATAAACAGAGTTTTATCTCTAAGTAATATTTTAAAAGCTGAAGTGTCTTCATTGATGAGCTGCAATGTAAAAACTTCTTTTCTTCCTGGAGCTGTAAAACCTAAGTCAATTTTACCCTGGGCCCACAATATTATATGTTACCTAGGATGTGATTATATAAAGTGAAGAGCAAATTGACTTAACTTTTATTGAGAACTATAAACACAGATCTAAAGAAATACATTTTAATCTTCCACCAAATATTACTTAATTTTAATAGTTTGTCTTAATTTTCGTTCCTCTGAAGGAGGGGTCTCATGCCACAATCTGGTTTTACTTTGTTGATTTTTCAATTCAGGTTATTTTATTATATCATATTTACTAACACAGGTGGGCTGCTTGCTTTTATATTAAAAAATGAAAGAAGTAAATGAAAAGTTATCAAGATACACTCATTCTCCCATGTTACAGAAAAGTGCTTTTCTGAAAAAATAAATAAATTTAAAAAAAATGAGGATCAGGGATATACTTCGGGGCAAAGTACTTGTTTTTCATATTTGAGGTCCTCGGCTTGATTCTGGACACTATAAATAAAAGAATAGAAAATAAAGGATGTGACTGGTTTCTAAACAAGACAGCCTTCTGATAAAGTGTAGGCATAAAGAAATCAACCTGATCCAGAGCCAGAGTGACAGTACAGAGGGTAGGGCAGTTGCCTTGCATGTGGCCAACCTGGGTTCAAATCCCCATGCCCCATACGGTTCCCTGAGCACCAGCAGGAGTAATTCCTAAGTGAAGAGTGAGGAATAACCCGAGCATTGCCAGCTGCAGCCCAACCCCTGCCTCCTTGCCCCCAAAGATATATTCAATATGATCCACAAATCAAGGCTTAAGATTTCCATGTAGCTCAAGTTAGTAACTGTTTTATTAAATGAAAGGTCTCCTACAACTCCAAAAGGTTTGTTATCTTTGAGGCATCTTTCTCTTTTAATATGTAAATTTAAATATTTCATAAAGTAACGGTCTTCATTCCTCACATCTTAATTTAGTACTCAGATAATTATGAAAATGACTTTATTACTTCTACTAATAATCAGTATATTTACAGAAATGATATGTTTGCATATATAATAACAAACATATAATTATCTCCCCCCCACACCTATTTTGGGCCACACACTGGAATTTCTGACTCTGTGCTCAGGGAATCACTCCTGGTTGCAAGCAAGGCAAATGACTTATTTGCTACACTATCTCTCCAGGCCCTAATGAGTATTTTATTTCACGTATAGTGTTAAGTAGGTGATGGCATGCTATAACAGTGGACCAAGTTTATATAGCCTCTGTGCTAAGAATAAGTTTTACATTTTGGAATGGTAGGAGAAAAAAACGTTTTGTATGAAATTTAGATGTTAATGTATAAAATGCTTTATTGAAACAGGCAACATTCATTCAGTTATATATTTGTCTGTTGGTACTTTTGTTTGACAAAGATAGAGTAGATTGGCTGTACCTTGCAAAAGATTTACTATGTCAAAAATTTTACTGTAAGAATTTTTTTTTTTGCTGACCCCAGATATATAAGTAATTCAAGTTATATATGTGCTGAAACATGAAATTACTTTATAATAATATCCTATTAATATCCTATTATTCCCTCTCATCATAGGTAAATCCCATATGTTCCACTTTTAGCACATTTCATACTTTTTATAAACCTGAAGTGGAACAATGTACACATACTTTTGTTAAAATTATAAAAATAGCTTTGAACTCATGGATATAAATGTACTATTCTTTGACATAATTAATTTTTGATCTTTGGTTTATGGCTACAAATAACAAAACTGGTTATGTTTCTAATTGTTTAACAGAATGCTCCTAGAAACTGGTCATATCAAATATAACCAGAACCAGAACATTTTGTATAAGCATGAAACAATGATGTACTGTTACTAGATGTGATAGAGTAGTCCTATTACTGTATCACCGACAATATCAATGACACAATATACAAAAGAAGACATGAGTTACTTCTTCCATTGGAACCTCTCTCTCAGAAGTCTGGCATAATCTTTGACAGCCTCCTGTTCCCTGCAATAACCAGTCGACAAGCTTGATGTCTCTTGTTTCATTTCTTTTCTGCCCCCTATCAGCAGCTTAGACCAAACAGTGAAAGTGGTCTATATTCAGTGAGTATGACTTTGAAGAGAAGGGAAATAGAGACAACCTTCTCTGGGTTAGCCACAATTAACAAGTGGGCACCCTTCCCAATTTTGTGCTCCCCTCTAGTTCTGCTTGACTGCATTACACAGTGTCATCTGACTGACCTCCCTTTCACTCCAATCCATACTACTGGCTCCTGTAAAATTAATCCTCTCTCCTTTTCCCAGAGAGGCTCATGTCTTGCAATGCCGAGGGCTAACCAGGGCCACAGCTGTTGGTGCTTGAGGGCCACTCAGTGCTGGGATCAAACTTAGGGTCTCTTGAGCATTCTCCCCAGACCTTCAGAATAACTCTCCGAAAGCATCTCCCATATAGGCTCAGTGAAGTACAGTGCAAAGTGCTGAGCTTTGAAGCCAGAGCTGAGCTGAAACTCTGGCTCTATAACCACCTTTGTGACATTTCAAAAGTTACCTAAGTTTTCTCAGAGCCTCAACTTTCACACCAATGAAATAGGGAAACTAAACTTGTCTTTAAGGGTTGTTGTAAATCTAGGATAAAATAAATTTAGGTGGGTGATGGGCTTGAAGATAAGACATGATTTCAAAGCTGGAAGAACATGTGGCTGACATTCAGGACAGGTGAAGTCACGAGAATCGGATAAATGAGAGGTGGTGAGCTTACATACCACACATGTTAATATGAAAACCTAGATTCCCCAGGACAATAGGGAGGCTGGAGGAATCATGTAAAACAGGACAGGATTTTCTCTGAAGATGGTCACACAACTGACTGAGACCTCAAGACGAGAACAGTCAGGAAGGGATGGAGATAAATGAGCTGCTGAGAGCAAGGAGTATGAGAGTGATAGGGGAATGGCCCAGAAGCAAGAGCTCTAAGTGTTGCATAAACTACTGCTGGTGGTACTGGTCTTTTCAAAGACAAAAATAAGAAGAATTCTGAGTGCTGTTATGATGAGAACATTTTCTTCAGGATCAGTAAGAATCAAATGGAGATTCTGAGAGAAGAGCCCTGCTATGTATAGTTGCACTTTGCAGAAACACGTGAGGGAAAGTGATTGCCCTTTCTCCTGGGGTGTTTGTGAAGGGATCAAACCTGGGTTGGCTGCGTGCAAGGCAACCTCCCCTAGCCCTCCCTACTGTACTACTGCTCCAGCCCCCAGATCTTTTCTTTAAAGTGAACTCACCAAGAGCTTTTCTCAATCAAGTTCTGCAAGTGGGGTTTAGGTACTTGTACTCTGGCACTGGCCCATGGGTTCTCAGCTACCAACTTTTAACATGAAGCACTTCTCTTCAGAAGAATAGCTATTTTCCTTCTTAGCCAGTAAGGGCTGGCAAGTGGTAAGGAAGAAAACACTTGAATTTTTTAGAATAAAGAGTAATACTACCTGATTCATAGTATTAATTTATAACAAAAATGTTTAAGAGTTATTTTTTATGGGTTAATTTTTTATGATCAATAAGCTACTGCATACAAAAGTATTTTTGCAGATGAAAGTACTCTAAATATTAATAAAACAATATTTACTAGTTAAGATAAAATGATGGCAGAACTGATATAAAATATTTATTAGTTTTATTTTGGTTTTGTGGTCACAGCTGGTGGTGCTCTGGGCTTACCCTGGTGTTAATCCTGTGTGGTATTGGGGATCCAATCCAGGTCAGCTGCACAAAAGACAAACACCTTACCCCCTGTACTATCTCTCCAGGCCAGAAATTAATTATTTTTAAGTATCATATCTGTCAAGCAACAAATTACAATCCTCTATTTAATATAAATTTTTTTTTTGTCACAAAAGAAAAGGGGCAAACAGGTTATTCATGCAAGCTATGCAGGAGATTTAAAAAAAAAAAACTTTTTTTGGTTTGCTCTTTCGGTAACATATATGGCTGTGCTCAGGGCTTACTGATGGCTCTGTGCCAGATATCACTCCTGGCAGTGCTCAGGAGACCATAAGAGGTGCTGGGCTGTTTACTTGCAAGCAAGTGCCTTAACCACTCTATGATCTCGCCAGCCTACCTAGAAGATTGTTTTTCTCCTTCAGAAAAGTTCAGGAATTTGGGAGAACCAGCATTTATTTTTTCTTTTCAAATATTTACTGTAACAAAAAAAACCTTTTGAATATGATCTTAATAATAAATTAAGAATCTTTAGTCAACAACTTTCATAAACAAATAAATAAAATGGGATTGTATTATCTTTTTTTTTCTTTTTGGGTCACACCTGGCAATGCACGGGGGTTACTCCTGGCTCTGAACTCAAGAATTACTCCTGGTGGTGCTCAGGGGACCATATGTGATGCTGGGAATCAATAACCCGGTCGGCCTCATACAAGGCAAACACCCTACCTTTTGTACTATCACTCCAGCCCCTGGATTATCTGTAACAGACCAATGATTTAATAAACTGGACATCCAAAGTGGAATGCAAGTGGCAATTTTGTAAACACATATCATAAAGCAAAGATTTCCAAAAAAGTCTGACTGTTGTAACATCACAGTATGACTCCAATTAGTTGTTATTTTATACTTATTCACCTGAATTATAGTATTAACAAAATCTCTTCTATCTACATAGCTATATATGTAGATAGAAATTATAGAACTGAAATTATACAATCACACTTTTAAACTAATTACAAATAATTCACTCTTAGTAACTAATGTGTTGGAAAGAGCAATTAGAATCATGGAAAAAAGGGGTGGGGTGGGGTGGGGTGGGGTGAATAACTTACTTGAGGTAGCTAGATGGGGTATACCAGATCAAAAATAAAGAGATTTGGATTAGTTTCAACTCAGTCCCAGGCTAGAATAATGCAACCTTAGCTAAATCATCACCTGACTTAGGTTCCGTTTTTCTCTTCTGTAAAATGGGGCTAATGATACATATCCTGTTTGTTTTCAATTAGTTGTTGAGGATAAACTGAGATTGGATATGTGAAATTGATTTTTAAGCTGTTCAATAAAAGGCATTCTTGGGATTATTACAAAATTGAGTTTTCAGTGAGTGTTAAAACAGCAATCTTACAGATAATATAGGGTCATAGGGTTAAAAGTACATCTGAAAAAGCTGAATCACCATTGGAGAAGGGCTTTTCAAACAATATTGCTATATTTATTGATAGTACCATCCAAAGGCCTTTAAAAAAGTAATCCCTTCCCCCATGTTCTTTTTCCCTCTGTCAGTTGTGGGAGAACTGTTCTCTAAAAGGTTTCTAAATGATGTTGATGTTAAAAAATATAGTATCACCATTTAACAGCCTTTTAAAGAGCAGTCCCTAGTACGGTCTTTGTTAACAACTTAGGGAGGAAGGGACTATTTTTTCAAAGGCTTTTAGAGGATGTTGTTAAAAGAATATATAGTGACATCATTTAAAAGCCTTTTAAATAATAGTTCTCTTTCCCTCCCAATTGTAATGTCCTTGGCTTTCATTTATTTTGTGCTACAGGCCGAAAATGGACATGCCAACATATTACTGGCTATGGCAGGCATTTGTTGGATGGAGAATGATGCATTGCTTTTAAAAAGGTCTATGTCCAGAAATAAATCCAACTCTTCAGAACACAGTGCCATTTCTATACCGGATATTGCCCACCCACCCACCCATCCACCCAGCCATAGACTTGTGGTGCATTTTGCTTGTGTTCACTAAGAGTTTACCACAAGAGACACCAAGCAAACAGGAAAGAGTCACGACTAAATTATTCTGTGACTTCCTAGGCATGGACGCGGTCCCACCACTCATGACTATCTGAATTAATGGTTCACTCAGTTTATGATAAAGGTTAACATTTAGTTCTGATTGTGCTGTCTTTAATTAGACCATTACTGACAACCCTTCCTTTAAAGGACTGTGTTTCACTAAGCGACACCAGTGGACACTTATGGTTCCCATGGAGAAAAGAAAAATTAAATTCACCATTTGATTTAAAACCTTAAATCTAAGAGCTACTAAGATGGGTTTCTCTGGTCATCTTTCAAATAATATACCAAGGGGAGGGGGGAACTGGGAATATAATTGTATGATAAA
Source organism: Sorex fumeus (assembly GCF_029834395.1). Classification (NCBI taxonomy): domain Eukaryota; kingdom Metazoa; phylum Chordata; class Mammalia; order Eulipotyphla; family Soricidae; genus Sorex; species Sorex fumeus. The sequence goes on along the minus strand of NW_026606075.1, from coordinate 23,748,474 downwards.
AACAATCTCTCCTCTCTTCTTCTGGAGGTTCTTTACAGTAAAGCTTCATTATTTTAAGAATAGAAATTCTTAAAAATATAGGACTTTAACGAAAAATAGGCCATCCACATAAATCAGTGATCCAAATAGCATGAACCTTAACTTTGCTGTTGCTAAATGAAAAGACCAGTCACAAAGGCTACATATTGTTAACCAGAAAATATAAGCCTTTGAAAAAAAGTCTAAAAGAGTATCTATTCAAATATATTTTATTTTAATTTTTTATATGCCTCATACTTTTCACCAATGTTAACAAATAACCCACTTTAGCTTTGATTAAGTCAAATTTAAAAAAATGATTATTCAAGAATTATTTACCATGATTTACTATAAATTATGATTTGAATATAAAATACTTCTTATGAAATAATATCAGAACAAGCCCAAATCTGTCCATTCAACTCTACCTGACCCTACTCAAGTCTATAATGATGTTGATCATATTCCATTTTGACATTTCTTACATAATCGTGAAGGCTGCTTAATAAAGGGACTATATCCTGAGAAATACATTAGGTTCAGTCACTGTGAGAATGCCATAGATGTAATCACACAGCCTACAGAGGGACTATCATGGTACATGAGATCCATGGCTGACACAAATGTGGAATTAGCCAATTTTTTTCTATTATTTTTGAACTTTATGGGTGTTTCTTTTTGTTTGTTTGCTTGTTTGTTTGGGTGAAGCAAGACAGTCCTTATATAGACTTACTTAGAAAGATGTGAATGGACAGAAATGGAGAAGTGTCTGTTCAAGAGAGAACACAGGCTTTCCAGAGTGTAAATAGGTCAGCAAAGAATCACTCAATCCCTGGCACAACACAATAATATATAATTAATTAACGATAATAATAATAAATAATATCTTGCTTAGATATGTGTGTGGGGCTGGAGCGATAGCACAGTGGGTAAGGTGTTTGCCTTGCAAGCGACCAGTATGGCCGACCCGAGTTCGATTCCTCTGCCCCTCTCGGAGAGCCCGGCAAGCTACCGAGAGTATCTCGCCCGCACGGCAGAGCCTGGCCAGCTCCCCGTGATGTATTCGATATGCCAAACACAGTAACAACAAGTCTCATGATGGATATATTACTGGGCCCGCTTGAGATATGTGTGTAAGGGAGAACAAGGACTTGAAGAGCAAGCCTTCATATTATTTTTATTCTTAGGCATCACATACAGTAAACACTAATTTCTATGCATGTTTTGGTTATTTGTGCTTATAATTACATTTGGTAGCAAATGCTTACATATTTTAATACCTTTATTTAAATCTTTGAAATAAAAAAAATCTAACTTAAGTACCAAGAAGATAGCAAGAAAAATGAGAGAAAAAAGAGAAAGAGAGAGAGAGAGAGAAGAGAGGTGCCTATCATAGAGGCAGGCTGGGTAGGGGTGGTTTGGCAGGGTGGGAAGGAAACTGGGGACATTGGTGATGGGAAATTACACTGGTGGAGAGATTGGTGTTGGAACATTGTATGATTGAAACCCAATCATGAACAACTTTGGAATGCTCTATCTCACGGTGATTCAATAAAATTAAAAATTTAATATAAAAAAGGAAAAAATAATGAAATTTACTTAACTGTAAAAAAAGATAACAAGAGGTAATATAGATATGCAAAAACTGAATTTAATAGGATTGATCTGAAAATTCTATATTTTTCTCAATTTTAATAGCTCTAAGATAGAATTTCTTCAAATAAGAATTGTTAATCCTGACCTAAGGCAGGGCTAAAACTGCATTCTAGAAAGAATGATTGATCAGCATGATGCAATCAACATCAAGAACAAAGAGGACATCGATATTTATGTGTGGCACATAAACAGAAACTCTGGTTCTGTATCAGGAGACCTTTCTTAACCATCACGGTCCTCCCCATTCTCTTGTGCAGTTTGACCGTTGGGGAACAAATGCCTTTGTCTTCTCCCACTCCTCAGAGGTGAGGTGGCAGAAATAATGGCCTCCTAAAGGCATCCGATTCCTACCCTAAAGAACCTATGAATATCATGGCACGCCAAAAAGGATTTTCCTTAGGACCAGAGAGAGTAGAGTAAATTCAATCCTGGGTCAATCCCTGGCACAACACATGGGTCGCTAGAGCCCCACCAAGCAGAGAGCCAGGAGTAAGCCCTGAGCACAGCCTAATATGAGCCACCCCCTCCCCCCACTCTGCCCCCCAATTTTTTTCCGTTGATCATCTGATTGGATCTAATACAACCAACACAAATCCTTCCTCTAAGTGAAAGAGGGAAGCAGGAGAGTGAGTGTCAAAGTAATCCAGTGTGAGAAGAAATTCAGTTAGTCACTGTTGGCTATGGAGCTGGAGGGAGCCGTGAGCCAAGAACTGTGGGAAGCCTCCAAAGGGAGGACAAAGTAAGAAAGGATGTTCTCCGAGAGCCTCCAGAAGTAGAGTCGCTAATGCCTTCGCTTAGTGAAATCCATTTTGGACTTGTCACCTCCACAACTGAGAGGAATAATAAATGTACTTTGCTATCAAAATATGCCATAGTAGCAACAGGAAACTACTAATGTTAATTATGCAGCAAGAGAGAGATGTAAGTGCCTTAGGATGTGTGAAGCTTGTCTACCACGTAGCTCCCCACCCAGTCACTGCCAGTGTAGCTCTTGAGGCCCTTGATCACTGCTGAGATGGACTTGCTGGTCTCTCTAAGCATCAGAGGTGAACTGTCAGACCTTTTCTGGGGAGTGGCCCTGACCCCAAACTCCTCACAGCTGTGAGCGGCCCATATATACATACATGTATGGCCCATATGGCATATATTCACATAAAAACACACACGGTTTATCTCTCTGTGTGTATACATATATATAGAATATACGTATATCTATATATACATATACAATTTATTTAATAAATAATTCAGGCTGGAGCAATAGCACAGCGGTAGGGCCTTGCATGCAGCCACCATGGCCGACCTGAGTTCGATTCCTCCGCCCCTCTTGGAGAGCCTGGCCAGCTACCGAGAGTATGTCGCCCGCACGGCAGAGCCTGGCAAGCTACCCGTGATGTATTCGATATGCCAAACACAGTAACAACAAAGTCTCCAATGGAGACGTTACTGGGCACGCTCGAGCAAATCGATGAACAACGGGAGGACAGTGACAGTGAATTTAATAAATAATTAACACATTAATTTATTTTAAGGTAGCGATGATGCCAGGTTGAAAACTACCTTTTTGAATTTTTGTGCTGTAAAATCTACCTGCAGAGTCTCAGGTACGTATATTTGCATCATCTTTCAGATTTGGCAAATGAACCTATGTGAAATTTCCAATTTATGTGGCTACTGATACATTTCTGATCTACCTATAATGATGTGCACGTGACTAAGCTGATGCAAGCCACAGAAATAAAACAAAGACGTATTTTAACATTTGCTGGAGCAAAAGTTGTGCCTGTCACAAAGCCATAT